>NC_061868.1:4081229-4163676 GCF_907164915.1 Impatiens glandulifera | reverse complement strand
TATGAGATATATAAAATGATCAAATCTCTAGAGGAAACCGGCCTTCAGTGTTTCCTAGACGACAAACATACCATCTATCCGGAATCCATTTTAGAATTCTTCTACCACGCAAAGGTGTTTAGGGGCACCCCCCACTTTGAAACCCACATCCAATCCAAAGTGGGAGGCATTGTCTTTGATTTCACCGAACAAGACTTTGCGCGGTGTCTTAGCTTGCCAAGGCACGGGATAACAGACCTAGACATTCCGGCAGATGTAAAGGCCGAGGTCTCCATCGCCTTTTCCCGGTCTGACGAACCAGTTGAAGATCACGGAGCAAAATCGCGTCTGAGAGCTGAATATCAGCTTCTAAATGATGTGCTCGGTAAAAGCATCTTTGGAAGGGATGTCACAAACACCTACAGTGTCTCGAACTTCAACATGATGGCGGCTATAATCACCGGCACACCGGTAAACTGGTCCAGAGTGCTTTTTGACATCCTTACTTGGATGGTCGACATCCGATCAGTCGGTTTCATTCCCCAACTAAGCTGTCTCCTTGTGGAGCTTGGAGTTCCAACCTGTCCCGGCGAAGGTCTGAACCAAGCTCAGGTGCTAACTAAAGAGGTAACCGATCCATTTTATAGGCGGTTCGAGAGAGCTTGGAGGAGAAGGAACCGCAACAACGGTGATGTCAACCCCTATGCACCTTGAGACACTCCTTCGTGCACCCGGTCGTTTTGCTTCATGTACCGGGTGTATTTTTAACCAACTCAAGTTTGATCGTTTCGGCTTTATCCATGTCTCTTTCGGCTTTATTTATGACTTTCTTGTTTTCTTCATCGGTCTTTATGCCATTTTCGGCATTATCTCTATTATTTTCGGCTTCAATCTAATATCGGTTATGTTTATGTGCATTTAATGGGATAATCCCAATTAATGAGATAACCCCCAACCACCCGCACATTTAATATCCAACTAACCTGGTTACTTTCCAACTAACACCTACCTCGGGCTTTGCAATCTGCCGCTTCCCCATGCGCCTTGAAAAGGTAAAGATTCCTTTCCTTAATAAACAAAACTGACCATAAATGCTTAGATTTTCCCTCCAAAACCGATCCTATATAAGGAGCCATCCTCTACTCATTTTATCACATCCGAAAGCACAAAATCACTTCTGATCTTCTTGAATTTCGTCTCTCTCAATACCGAAATCATGCCGAGCAGAACTCTGGGAAACTTCCTAAGCATTGATTTCAACTCTTGCATGGGCGAGAGGGACTGTACTACTAAACAGAAACTGATGTATGACTCTCTCGCTGAAACCGGTCTTCGACCTTTTCTTGAAGAAGCCGGTCCTATTCTCCTAGACGATGTCAAGGCCTTCTTTCGAAGCGCTTGCATCAGGGGAAAGTACATCGTCTCTACTGTCAGAGACCATACGTTCTGGATCGATGAGGTTGAATTTGCCTCACTATTCGGTCTACCCACTGAAGGTTTCTCTGACTTTCCGACTATACAGGACCTTGCGGGACTTGAAACCGCTCAATACCTGTCGGCCACCCCTTCTCCGGTGGAACACTTTGGGCCAAAAACCCAACTTGCTAGTCACGGTCAGCTACTGCTCGAAATCGTGACCAGGTCGATTCTGTGTCAATCACCGAATCAACGGTATTCTAGGAATACCTACAACATCATGACCCACATTCTTTGCGAATCGGCCATCAACTGGTCAACGGTCATATGGGAAAACCTAAAGAATATGGTGCTGACCAAGAAAGGGCTCGGTTATGCACCGCATATTAGCAAGCTGATTCTTGGGTACCGACCAGAGTTCGGACCGGGCACACCGGCTTCCTCTTCAAACATCCTCGACAGGGATTCGGCAATAGACCGAATCTGGAGAATGCCTTTTCAATAGGCTGTCCTTTACATTATTTATGTATGCCTATCTCTGTACCGAATCTTATGTCGGTTTCCTTTCTCCACTATTTCTTGAATTTTAATATCATTTCAGTTTAAATGACCGTGTCTTCTCAATTCTTTGAATATTTATCTAAGTAACCGGTTAACATCTTCAAATTATAACCGCGTTCTTATCCGGTCACATAAAATCTGCTTAATTTGATTAACACTCTAATCACTCAAAATAACCGACTGGACTTAGAAACCGTTCAATCAATCGGTTTCAAAGAAACGAGTGCGTCATCAATGACATAAGCAAAGGATTTTTGGAGGGAAATCTCCCGCCCAAAATTGCCGCCCCCCCTTTTGTTTTACCGCCCATAGTTTGGCGCCTCTTCCATTTTGGAGGGAAAATTCCCGCCCATTATTGATGGGACGGTTGGGCTTCCAAACCGCATCTATAAAAGGGACCTTTGGTCATTTTGTTTCATTCTCATGCGAATCTACTTTCTCTCTCTAAGCTCTCTAATTCTTTTGAAGCGACTCTCTCTCACATTCTCAAACTCTACAACATGGGGCGTGATACGGCTTTATTCAAACTCTATTCTCAGGTGGATTTCGAGGAAATCCGGTTGAACGGTACGACCGAGGCGAAGGAAGTTATTGACCGGATAATCAAAACCGGTCTGGAATATTTCCTCGGCGGTCCTCATGTTATTTACAAAGATGCGGTCGAAGAGTTCTTCAAAACCGCAACCGTCGCCTACGACAAGATCACCGTGACTGTATGCGGTTCCCAAATAGAGCTCACCGAAGCATTGGTGGCCGAGAGCCTGCATCTTCCAACAACCGGCCAGGATGCAACGGCAAAAATAGAGCAGGACACCTTTGAGGCGGCTTGCCACATTCTATCAGCAACTAATGAGCCGATCAAAACATCTGGGAGTAAACAAATGCTGAAGCCGGAGTTAATCCCGGTGTGTGACATCTTCGCACGGGCGATTCTGGCGAGGGGAGGAAACATCAGCAACCTCACAAGAGATAAAATCAAGATGCTAATCGGTTTGATGGAGGGAAGAGAGGTCAACTGGGCAAGAGCGGTGTTCAGCAACCTCATGGATATGGTGAAACCGGACTCAAACCGGTCGTGGGGATACGCCGTGCCTCTCGGTAAGATATTCCTCCACCTAAATATCGACATCGGTTCTGGCGTCGCTGTAGCAAAACGATGCCTCATTAGATCAAGGCAATTCCTTGAAAGGACGCAGCCGGCCCCCAGTTCCACAGGTGGCCGAAAGAAGAAATCCGCCAAGAAAGCTGCCCCAGCAAAAGCAAAGGCCGATGGCAAAGGCAAAGAAAAGAAAACCTCCTCGGAACCGCCGCAGCAAACAGAAGATGAACAGTCGGCTTCTTTCTCTGAGAGGACCGACACGGAGAAGACCGAGGATGATAGAACGGTCAATGAAGACGACTGTCCGGCTCCGAGTCCGAATAATGTCGGATCAAACATCAACCCTGAGACCGCCGAGGGCAGAGAAGAGGATGGTGAAGAAGAGGTTGACAAAGAAGCCGATGACGAAGGTGCCGACAAAACGAGGGAGGAGGCCGAAGAAGCAGAGGCCGATAGATTAGCCCGGAAACTCCTTCAAGGCGTCAAAAGAAGAGCCGAGACGATTGAAGAACTATACTTGGAGTGGCACGAGCATCGGTTCGGTACACCTTATAGAGAAATCCTACCGGGCCACACGGAAAAGCAATGCATCGACAGATTGGAGGAAGTGGAAGATCTGATGATGAACATTACAAACTCCAACACACTCCAAGAGGTACAATACCGAACCTGTCTCTTGTTACCGAAGGTCCAACTTCGGAAACTAAAAGCTCGGATCCGGAAAATTAAGGAGGAGATCAACAAGATGGAATCGGTGGACACCGTAGCGCCGCGGGTGATAGCAAGGCTTGAAAAAGCCAAAGGGGAGCTAATTCAAGAAATCGAGCGGCTGGAAGCCATATGTAGCCGGATGCAAGTACCAGTCTACACTGCTCCCCAGATCGAAAAGTTTCCGGTTAACTGTCCAACACCTCCAAGGGAGGATGCGGCACCGATAGAATCCAGTGACAGAGCCGACCCAAATCTCACCGAGCAATCACCTCCCCCACCACCGGAAGTCACCGCTTCAGACTTCACTAAAGAATGGGTTGAAGACCGATTTCAGAAGCTTGAAGCATCCATATCAGACCGGATTGACAGCCGCATTAAAGAGTTCGACGAGACCGCGGTTCAGCCGTTCAAAGATAGATCCGATAGGATAGTTGATTCGGCCCTCAAATTCACCGACGTCACAAGGAATCTACTGGAAAGACATCAAGAACGGTTCTCAGAACTCGGCAAAGGTCTGTGAGAAGAGGCGGTTCGGCAAGATAAATGTGCTCAGCTAACCACAATTGTGGAGGAGGTGACCTCCGATTTAAAGAAAGACCTCGACAGGCTTGAGAGAGATACTGATCAACGGCTGACGGCGATGAATGAGGATCTGATCGGAACGACACTTAACCGGGTCTCCGAACTCGAGAAGATAAATGGGACTCTCGTGGACGAAGTAAAGGCGCTTTCCGAACAAATGGCCGAAATTCTAAGGGCTAAGGTGAACGCAGACGCCGCGGCTGTAGCGGCTGATGCTCAAGTAGCTAAGAGGGTCCAGGATGCGCTGGATGCCGAAGCAGGAAAAGATAAAGAGGCACCGCGCCCATCTCAGCTGACCGAAGCGGAAGAGGAAGCCGCGCGGATTAAAAAGGCTGGGGCCATATTCCCAGGGTTTGCTGAGAAAGTGGCCAATCAAGCTGCGGAGGATGCCGCCCGGTTGGAAAGGGAGGCACGGAGGCTGGACAAATACGCAAAGGAAAACAAGAAGAAAAAGGGAGGCCCCTAAGAAAGTTAAGATAGCCGAGCTGCTCAATGAAGTCACTGACACGGTCGTAACGGGTACATCGCAGCAGGACGACCAAGTCGAAGAGGAGGTCGAAGAACAACTGCGGTCCCGGTCCACTAAACGCCGAACTTCCGAACCGACCGGTCGACAGCAACCGAAGAAGAAGAGCATATATGACTTCACGGATTCTGAATAGGGACTACCTTTCTTCTTATTGCCTTAATACTTTTATATATATCTGTCTCTTTCGGTTATCTATATATATATAAAGTCACTTTTTGAAACCGGCCATCTTTTACATTTCTACTTAGTTTTGATAATTTTAAATAAAATAATCAAAAAGGGAGAAATTGATAAGATAAAAGATAAAGACAAAGATAAAGACTTTTATAAAGATTCTTCCAAAATTTTTCTCAAACATTTTTCAAAAAAAAAAAAAAAAAAAAAATTCTCCCAAGTCAGTTTCAAAAATCCGGCCAAACAAAACAACCGGCCTACGGTTGCAAACTTACATGATTTTGATAATTTTAAATAAAATAATCAAAAAGGGAGAAATTGTTAGATAAAATAAGACCGGTTCAAATAAACCTAACTTAAATAAACTTTCCATGCAGGAACAAGGAACCGAACCGGAACCGGCTAAAGAAAACTAACCGGTCAAGCTACCAAACCGATCAAGAATACTTGGAACGTGACCACACAAAGAAAGGATCGGCCAAAGCTGAAAACCGGAATCATCAAACAGCCGATCATCCACAAGACAGGAATAACTGGAAGAAGTCCGGTTACATCACTACCAAGAGACATTCGGCTAAGTCAAATGACCGACCAGTACAAGAAGACAATTCGGGTATCTGTTGAGAACGATACCAAAGGAACAGACTGAACACTTCCATATTCATGCAAGTTTGAGGAAAGACTGTAGGCTGCAGAAGACAGTACTACCGGATCCTTCCACTTCGGGATAAGACAGAAAGGAAATCTTCCAAGTACAGACAACTGTCCAACAGACAGTGCCTACATCAAGTAAAAGACAAACCCGGCAGGTTTGTCTTACACACCGGAAGAACAGACCGCCAGGTCTGAGACAGAACACCAGGTCTGAGGTTGACCATCAGGTCTGAGGAAATGACCGCAGGTCTGAACCTCTGAAACACTGAATCACTGCACCTCTGCTCAGCCAATCAGATTCAAGGAAGTGAAATATGACCGTTGGCATATTTTACCTATAAAAGGAGGCAGTTGCAGAAGAGTAAATGTGGGACATTAAGAGACATACATTTGAGTTAACGAGCGCTAAGAGCATTTACTACAAGTGATAAAAGTGTGCTGCTTTAGAAAGCCTAAGTGTTAAAAGTTAAAGTGTGTTTTACAATTTCGGTGTAAATTGTAAGAGTATTATCGAGCAGGAAATAAGTCTCGATCGGTTTGTACTTGTTTTCCTTAGTGAATATCCTTCTCGCGGTTTCGAGAAGAAGGGGTGACGTAGGAGTTTTATCTCCGAACATCCATAAAATCTCTTGTTATTTACTGTCTGTCGGTTTCATTACTTGACCGATTTATACCACTATAACCGATTTAATCCCATCCAAGTCAAACTTCCAGGTTACCGAAGCCGACTCATCAAACTTCAAACCTCCATTATACAATACCGATTCTGCCTATCATACAAGCGTGCCGCTTCAATCTGAAAGCAAACCTCTTCCGCGCTTGAACCTAGTTCAAGGGTTTGTGACAGGTTGTGTAGTATTGAAACCCCGGTGTTAATCTCTAACCAGATTAACCACCACCCTTCGAGTGTGAACCGCTAACCGGTCCAACCCCCGGTTCCCCAGCGGCGATCTAGATCCTAACAACATATGTCTGTGTGAACCATATCTAGGATATTGGGCTTCTTAGATAGAGAGAAACTTTTGAAGGAAACTCTATGTTGCTTACCAACTAAGCAATTTGTGTATGTCTTCAAATCTGTGGACTTTAAGCCCTGAAGATCGACTGTCTTGGAGAGAACTCGCATGTTATTCTGACTTAAGTGACCAAGTCGCTTATGCCAAAGCTGTGCTGAACAATCATTAATTGCATTTGCTTCTCCCCCGTAAGACTTAGTCTCTGTCACATAAAGAGAACCGACCTTCTTTCCTTTAGCTATCACCAAAGACCCTTATTGAGTTTCCATTTTCCTTCACCAAAGTAACTATGATATCCCTCATCATCAAGAATACCAGTAGAGATCAAATTCATCCGAATATCGGGAATATGTCGAACATTCTTCAAAAGTAGCTTGCACGAAGTGTTAGTATTCAAACAGACGTCTCATTTTTCAACAATCTTACACGTAACATGGTTTCCCAACGTCACTGAACCAAACTGTCCACTAGTGTAAGAAGCAAATATATCATAACGATTGGTGACATGATAAGAAGCACCTGAGTCTACCACCCATTGTGTATCTTGAGAAACAAGGTTGATACTATCATTGTCGTAAACAATATCGATGTCGTTACCACTCACATTTGCAACCTTACTACTTCCATCTTGCTTATTCTCCTTTTGTTCCCGCTTTAAAGATCTACACTGATACTTCTTGTGTCCTGGCTTGTCACAATGATAACATGTAATCTCTTTTCTCGAGCTGGATGTTCCCCATGACCTGTCTGAACTGCCACTGCGATTCTTTGGAGTTCTACTTTTACTTCTACCCCTTTTCTCAGTCACGAACACCTGACTTGGAGTCGAGAAGCCTTGTTCTTTTATTCTAGCCTCTTCATTTAACACGCTCTCTTTCATCATTTTCAAAGTGAGCTTACCTTGTGGAACAGAATTGGTAATTGAAACCACAAGTGTTTCACAATTATCAGGCAAGAAATTAATCAAACACATAGCATGAAGCTCATCATCAAATTTCATTCCTATCGTAGTCAACTCATTTAGAATCCCCTGAAAAGCATTTAGATGCTCGGACATAAAAGACACATCTTGATATTTCAACGAGCAAAGCTTCCTAAATAGAAATGCTCTGTTTTGAGTGTGGTTCTTCTCATACAACTCACTCAAAATAGTCCACACTTTATGAGCATTAACCTCAGTAGCCACATATTGATACACACTGTTGTCAACCCATTGCCTGATTTTACCAACTGCCTTTCTGTTCAGCTTTTTCCAATCTCCATCTGTCATAGCCTCTGGTTTGTCTTTATCACCCAAAATAGTGTCTTCATAATCATAATTACACAATATGTCCTCCATCCGTGACTTCCAGATTGTGTAATTGGTAGCTGTGAGTTTGATCATCGTGTCATTACTACTCAACGATTCTTCCATTTGAATTATACAAGAATCACCACCAAACGAACTCAGCTCTGATACCACTTGTTGTAGAAATCGAATAATAGCATCTGTTTAGCAATTCAGAAATAGACAAGCTACAACAAGGCCTAACAATTCTTTTTCCTTTTTGTGTAATCAAATAGGTAGTCAAAACAATTGAGCATCAAACAATCAAAGAAACAGAGAGCATGACACCAAGATTTAACGTGGAAAACCCAAAATATGTAAAAACCACGGGACACTTCGGTCACTTAAATCATCCACTATATCAAATGGGTATACAATGTAGTTCAATACAAGCCTAGAGGTAATCTAACAAAAGTTATCAATTGACATCATCCTAACTTGTCATTCACATACATTATCATCATCACTAACCAAATAAAGAAGAGATAAAAGAAATCAGAAGAAGAAAATTATGTTTCAATAGAGGAAGAACTGCTGGAAGAGGGAGAGAGAAAAATAACTCAAAAAACTGCTGTGTTTTTTTTTCTTAATTAAATATGTCCTAATGGGCTTTATTAATTTGTTAGACCCAGCTGCCAAATGAGCTGACCCAACATGTACATATATAAATGGAGATTATCTTAATAATATGAACTCATTTCAAACACAACCAAACATGACATTTTTTTTCTAATTAAAATTCAATGAATTCCAAACAAGGCCTTGAGAGGAGTCCAAACTAGGAAACATCTCCTCATTACAAATATAATAACCAAATTAGAAAAAATATTTGTTAAGAACAAGAAAACAGGCCAAAGAATCCTAGTGCCATAGTCCAGAATTGAGTGAGAAGAAGCAAATGGCTCGTGGGAAATAATATGATTATACTTAAATCGCGATAAGAAGCAAATGGCTCGTGTGAAATAATATGATTATACTTAAATCGCGATTCAATTTTTCATCGATAAAAATAGTCCCCGGTATGATTCATTTCAGAAGAGATCTTGTCAAGTGTTCGCGAGCTGTCGCCAAAGCTTGCGATATGGTCTGCATTAGGTTAAAGATACATATGCATGTCAATTTACCACACAAATACAATTGCTTCATCATTGTTCTTCGGGTTTAGAATATAGAAGGAAAAAAACGTTTTACCTGCTCGGCCAATGGGGCGGTCTCATCCATGTTATGTGATGCTACTTTTCCTGCAATGATGCTACCATCTGTTTCAAGAATCATTCTGCAAAAAATCATTGAGCTCATTATAATGGTGAAAGCTAAGATATTTGATTGTATGATATGATATGCATTTTTTCAAAGTTGGATTATAATCATTTTGTTATGTTGTTACAAATTCAAATGATCTAGAAAATAATTTGGAATGTGATAGAAATAGGAAAGAAAAATCACATTATAATCTTGATCATAACTCAAAAAATCATCTTTATACCAAGTAATGTAAAAACAAACATACTATAATCTGGATCATGATTAAAAATAATTCTTATATCAAACAAAACAATTTGACTTTGTTTTAACTTCAATGATTTTCCAATGGGATAATGACTACAATTTTCAAATAGCCAATATAAGAGAATAGTGAACCCATAAATAAGCCTTTAAAATATTCGTCAATTCTATGTTTTTGTCATATAAAACCTGAAACTATGAATTCATTTTGATATGGATCTGAGACAAATCACGGGTCGCTTTAAAAGTATTCCTATAAAGGAGTTTCAAAGTTTAAGAGCTTATTTAGAAGAAAAAAAGTAATTTAAACGAATAACTTGAAACATCATCACTATGAGAAATCCATACATACATACCCTCCATCAACAATTTCATCAAGACATAGAAGAATGAGATCCAAATTCTCAAGAGCCTCTGTTTTGTCAACATTGTTCCTGCATAATATCAACCTTACAAACAAGACAAATCGAAGCATAAAAAGAAAAACAAAAAAGAGTAAATTAAGCAGCCTTGATAACAAAACCTGAGCAGGAGACTAACTGCATCAACAAAACCTTGAAGAACCGTTGCCAAGATCAGCTCGTTTTCCTCTTCACCTCCGGTTACAAAGAAATGAAGGTCTTGTATGAACTTATAGACGACGATTGAATTCTCAAACATTCCTATTTCCGCTGTAAGTCAGCATAGAGAAACTGAAGTCATTTCACATTTGCAAAGATTTACCCTTTTTGTCCACTCAACAAAATAATATTGAAAATCTGTTCACCATCTCATTAAAAATTTCTGTAAATCAATGATTTTTCCTTTTCGCAAAATAAAAATAATGAAAATGTACCTTCGGTTCTCGCATTGATTTTCTGTGTTTTTGTGAACACAGACTTCTCGAAAGCAGACTTTGCAGCATTTGTCGGCCAATCATCCGAGTAGTACTTGATCGCTACGCGCTTCCCTTCTGAGTCTAGAAGGAGAATGTTCTTTATACTCGGACATGCCTCCTGATGAGCAATCACAAACACCAATCTTAAGTCTAAACAACACAGAATAGGGTAAATGAGTGAACACAAAATTGAACGAGATTCGTCCAATAATGCCTAACTGAGTCGCCCATCCCGTAGATTTCAAGGATTCAATGGTCCAATAAACCATATGCTACAATGTGTGCAAATACCCTTTCTCCAACTCATCAATTAGATATAAAATTATAAGTAGCATGTGTATATGAGCCATACCCAATACCTTTTAAAGTATAAATAATAAAGAATAAGGTAAATGAACAAAAACAAGATTTAACAAGGTTCAACTAATAATGCTCTACATCTTTGAAGAGTCACTGATGTTTAAATTTTCATAGCCAATGCTCCAAGTAACCATAGACTGTATAATGCTTTGGTTTATAAAAAGACAAAAATACCCTTTCTCCAATCCACTAATACAAAATCCTAATTAGCTTGTGTATAATAAATAAAGAATTAGATAAATGAACTAACACAAGATTAAACGAGGTTCGACCAATAACACCTATAACACCTATAGATTTTCAAGATCCAAGTAACCATAAGCTACAATACCTTTATTGATAAGAGTACATCATGTGTTAAAAGACACAACTACCCTTTCTAAATTCCATGAACTGCAAAATCCTAACTAGACCATGATAAGAGACATACCCAACAGGTAAATGAACGAAAAACACAAGATTTAACGAGGTTTGACAAATAATACATATTATTCTTTGTTTTCATTTTTGCCCAATTACCCAAGTAACCTTAGGCTAAAATGTATCCATTTATATGAGTATATCACTGACCCACTAATTATAAAATCACAATTAGCCTGTGAATATGAAACATTGAACAGGGTAAAATCAGTTAAGTCAAAGTCATCAATCAGCCTACAACCACAAATATCATCTGATTGAGTTTATATGATCCTACAATCATAAATTTGGTACTGAATGAAATCAGATATAATGCAAATGCAAGGATGAAAACCAAAGCAAATTAACAAATTCATATACGCCAGTTCGTTAACTGATAATATTGGTGAGAACTACGTATAAACACATAGAACAAAAATTATAGTCAGATCTAATAAAAAGCCAGATCCTAAATAATATGATGATAATGGTGCTCCTATTTCACCAGAGAAAACCTGGAAATGGTTTCCTTTTATGCGATAATGGTGAGAAGATCAATAGACGAATTTTTAGCTAGATCGGATCTTGAGGGAACCCAGATAAATTACAGTTATGAAGTGTAAATTCGTTGGAAAATTCATGAGAAGCATTACCGTAGATTGTAGTAAACAATAAACATCTAATTTATCTACAGAGAGAGATGACTTACACGGTAAACAGAGAAGCTTCCCATTGAAAAGTTCTATTCCAGATTGCAAAATGAAGATTGTGTAACAGTTCGGTCTGTCATTGTTCTTTGGAGAAGAGGGGAAAGAAAGGAAAGGGCAATTCAGTCATATTATTTTTCATTTTCTCTATATTTTTTTTCTGAAAATATAAAAATAAGATTTTTTTTAAAATAATAATATTTAAAAAAATACTAGATTCTTTTTTAGAATAAAATAGCGGATTCAAGGAAAAATTACATCGTTACCCTACTGTTATTTCGGTATACCGAAATCTGGAAAATGACATATATTTTGAATTTATCGATAGGATCCATTATTCCGGGTACATTTTTAGTGTAATAACTTTTGTTGAGACCAGAATTTGTTTTGGAGTAGCTAACATGAACTCCTTTAATTCAGAATGATTTTAGTAAAAATTAAATTTAAAATCTTTTATTTTTTAAACAAGACTATGTGATTTAAACTACAAAATTTACTCATATATTCTTTTTAATCACTAATTTTAATTTTATATTAATTTAATTTTTTAAATCCTAAATTTTATTAATGTTTATTATTTTTCTTATTTAATCTCTAAATTTTATTAATATATTTCTTTTAATACCTATTTCAAAATTACTATTCTTAGCTACAGAATATTCAGTATTTTTTATTTGGAGAACATGCAAGAACTATCTTTCCACAAAAGATCATTATTGATATTCTTTATGTGACAATGAATCAAATACAAATACATTATATATATTTTCTTGTCTTGGAGACTTGTTGAAATTTTCTCATGCTTTTTAACATGGTACACTTACTCAATTCAAGGTCCTTGATATTCAATTGATCAGTTATGTTAGAGAAATTATTTGAAGACACCAATAAAAAATATATACTTTTTTGTAATTGACCTTAAAGAAACAACACAACATTGCTCTAATGGATGGTAAACAGCCATATATCATACAAGGATGGAAGATAATTAGGTCTATATGGTGTGGGGGAAATATATGATATTTCATGTTGTTTCCTCAGGGACTCAAAGGTGTTGAAAGACTCCATCTGTTGAGTTCATCAAAATCATGTGAATGTGACAATTAATGTTGGTAAATCATGTGATAATAGATGAATGCTTCATGATCATCCATGAAAACCTATGAAGAAATGCTATTATATGGCCTGCAAATTATGCTTTATCAATTGGTTGGATGAGTCTCATTAAAGAGGCATTGCATGTTTATCCTCTATGTAGTGTATTATTAAACCTCTCAAGGATCTCTAGTGTTGCATTATTGTTGGAGTCCTATATCTCATTCTTAATTATTCGTCATGAACTGTCGTTGGTTGTAAATTGAGGGTTGTCAATTTATGTTGTTTCATACCACGTCCCAATTTGGTGCAATGAAACATATTCTACGTTACCTTCGGATGACTCCTCCCAATGGGATACTATTTTGCATTTTCATTTATGGCTCTAACAACATCTTTTAATGCTTCATAGTAAAGTAAATTGTGATGGTCCAAATATTGGAAGAAGTAAGTTTCACTAAAGCTTCTCAAGCATAGCTGAGATTCATTTCTATCTCCATAGTACTCTAATATTTATGAGAGTTAGTTTCTTTTTGTCTCATGTGATGGTTTTCTTTTTTATTGATATTTTTATTTTAGATTAATTTATAATAAATAATATCATAAATTAGTTTAACTTTTTCTGTATGCTTATGATTAATTTATGATAAATAATATCATAAATTATTTTGTAATGATTTTTCGCAATAATCTTAATTGTCTCACTTAAAAAATAAAATGTAACAGATTAAGGATAATTTTTTAAATGTATATATATATTATAAATGAAAAAATCAAACATGACATGAAAAAAATGGTACTCAATAAGTTATCGAGCTTGTAAATTCTCGAGAAGGACGATTAAATTCTCGACAGACTTTACTAGCTTTTCTAAACGAATATCAGAAAACATCATAATAATATCATTATGAATGATACGCATCGGACGACTACGATCGTTGAAAGTTCGACGATTTATCTCTAACCAGACAATCCACAAAAAATAAATTGAGATGGTAACCCAAATATGTAGGTATGTAATATCAACCGCATCAATCCAATCTTCCTAGTAACTATCCAAAGATTCGGGTATCACCCAATTAATCTCAGTAATACACTACAAAAGACTCCAAATACTAGCAATTCATCGACAATGCAAAACTAAGTGATCAGTTGTCGATTCAACATTTTCATGACACATACAATTAGCTATGTTGAGTTATGGAGCCTACACTTATAATAAACTCTACATTGTTAATTAAAGTTTATTGAGTTTTCTTTTTGGTTTTGGGCTTGGGCCTGACCAAAGTTATTTAGGTTTATTACCTGAATATTTACCCTATAAATATGTAATTATTAAGGGTTTACATGGTCAAGACAGAATTTTAGAGAAATAAAGTGTGAAGCAAAAAAACTTTGTATTCCTTCTTCTTCTTCATAGTGAAATCTGGTGGTGGCTGAAGTGAATGTAGCTCAATTTGAGTGAACCACTATAAATCTGTATGTTCTTATGTTCTTCTTTCTTGTGTTTTTTATAGATTGTTTTCAACCAAATCGGATTTGGGAGATACAAATTATAACAACTGTTATCAGAGCAGCTAGGCTAGATCTGAGCATTGGAAATGATGGCAAGTGAGAACAGTATAAGACATGGGATTGGAAGATTTGATGGGACAGATTATGCCTTCTAGAGAATGCAGATTGAAGATTATCTCTATGGAAATAAGCTTCATGTTCCTTTGAGTGAGAAACCAGAGAAGATGGATGAAGCTGAATGAAAACTCCTTGATATACAGGTTTTGGGAGTTGTCCGATTGACGCTAGCCAAGACGGTTGTTCACAATGTAGCAAAGGAGAAGACCACCATGGGTCTAATGAAAGTTCTTTCTGATATGTATGAGAAACCATCTACTAACAAAAAGGTACACTTAATGAAAAAACTCTTTTACTTAAGAATGGTTGATGGTACTTTTGTCACTACTCATTTGAATGAATTCAATACAATTGTGAATCAATTACTATCTGTTGAGATTGATTTTAGGGATGAAGTTAGTGCCCTGATTTTGCTAGCATCTCTACCAAATAGTTGAGAACCTATGAGGGCAGCAATTAGTAATTCAGTTGGAAATACTAAACTGAAATTTGTTGAAGTTAGAGATCGTATTCTTGTTGAAGAGGTTCATAAAATTAATTATGGTGAAACATTCAAAGGTTCTATTCTGAATGTGGAAAACAGGGGAAGAGGTAATGATAGAAATTTCAACCGAGGTAAGAGCATATCTATGTCAAGGAGCATGAGGAGTCAGTCCAAGTCTGGGCGGATATTTGAGTGTTGGAATTGTGGTAAACAGAGTCATTTAAAGAGGAACTGCAAAACACCGAAGAAAAATGGTGATGATAAAAATGATGCAGCCAACGTTGTTACAGAATCTGTCACTGATGCGTTACTTATGTCTGTTGATAGCCCAATAGATTCATGGGTTTTGGACTCAGGAGCGTCTTTCCACACCACTGCCCATAAAGAATTAATGGAGAATTATGTGGGTGGAAACTGTGGGAAAGTTTATCTCGTAGATGGTGAGCCACTAGATATTGTTGGCATGGGGGACATCAAGTTGAAGATGGCAAATGGTTCTGTTTGGAAGATTAATAAGGTGAGACACAATCCAGGTTTAATGCGCAATTTGATCTCTGTTACACAACTTGATGAAGAAGGTCACAATTTCAGTTGTGAAAATGGTGCGTGGAAGGTGACTAAAGGAGCAATAGTTGTTGCTTGAGATCACAAAACTGGAACGTTATACACGACTTCAACTTGCAGAGAATCAGTTGCTGTTGTAGTTGATGACTCGAAGAACAGTGAGCTGTGGCATTGAAGGTTGGGCCATATGAGCGAAAAAAGGATGAAAATTCTTTTGAAGAATGGACAGATTCCAGAACTGAAGTCTGTTGAACATCAGTTATGTGAAACTTGCATTCTTGGAAAACAGAAACGGATGAGTTTCTTAAAAATTAGGAAGGAGCTCAAGAAAGAAAGGCTAAAGTTGGTACATACTGATGTGTGGGGACCTGCACCTGTTTCTTCTATTGGCGGATCACAATACTACGTGACATTTATAGATGATTCAACAAGAAAGGTATGGGTATATTTTATGAAGCACAAGTCTGAAGTATTTACTATTTTCAAGAAATGGAAGGCTTTGGTTGAAAATAAAACAAATAATAAAGTTAAGTGCTTGAGATCCGACAACGTAGGTGAATATATCAATTCAGATTTCAAAGAGTATTGTGTTGTGAATGGGATCAGTATGGTGAAGATTGTTCCCCAAATGCCTCAAGAGAATGGAGTAGCTGAACGAATGAATCGAACATTGAACGAGCGTGTTAGAAGCATGAGATTGCATGCAGGGCTGCCTAAAACCTTCTGGGCAGAAGCTATTAATACTGCTGCCCATTTGATAAATAGGGGACCCTCTATTCCTCTTGAATTCAGAATTCCTGAAGAAGCCTAGAGCAATAAAAAGGTAAACCTTTCTTATTTGAAAGTGTTTGGTTATTTATCATATATTCATATTAATGAATGTGATAGGAGAAAGCTTGATCCAAAGTCTAATAAATATTTTTTATTGGTTATGGTGATATCGAGTTTGGTTATTGTTTATAGGATAATCAAAATCGGAAGATCATTCGTAACAGAAATGTTATCTTCAATGAATAGGTTCTCTACAAAGATTGTGTTGGGAAGACATCAGATGTTGATTCCAAGTTAGAAGAGACTGGTATAGTCGATTTGAGAGATTTTTCAGCTGAATATATACCGACTGTTGAAGAAGAACAATGTGTTATTGAAGATGAAATTGTTGAGAATGTGGCCCCAGAGATAAATCAACAAACATCGGTTATACAGTTGAGAAGATCGTCAAGGAATCGAAAACCAGTTGAGATGTGGTCTCCATCTCTGAACTATATCTTGTTGACAGATATAGGTGAACCTGAATGCTTTGAGGAAGAAATAAAATTTGATGAATCAGTTAAGTGGGAGTTTGCGATGAAAGATGAGATGGACTCTTTGACGTTGAATCAGACTTGGGAGCTCACTGAGCTGCCAAAGGGAAAGAAAGCACTTCACAACAAATGGATCTTTAGGATTAAAGAACAACATGATAAAACCATGAGGTACAAGGCAATGTTGGTTGTGCAAGGATTTCAACAGAAAGAAGGTATTGACTACAATAAAATCTTCTCTCCAGTAGTTAAATTGATGATAATCAGAACTATTTTGAGTTTGGTTGTGAAAGAAGATCTTCATCTTCAACAAATGGATGTCAAAACTGATTTTCTTCATGGTGATTTAGATGAAGAGATTTATATGCGACAACCAGAAGGATTTGAAATCAAAGGAAAAGATGAGCTTGTGTGTAAGCTTCAGAAGAGTCTGTATGGTTTGAAACAGCCTCCAAGGCAATGGTACAAGAAGTTCGATAACTTCATGAAAAGTAACAATTTTTTGAGGTGTGAAGCTGATCATTGCTGCTATCAAGAGGTTTGATAAATCGTACATTATTCTTCTTCTCTATGTTAATGACATGTTGATTGCTAGAGCAAACTTGTATGAGATTAACAAGCTCAAGAGAGAGTTGTCTGAAAAGTTTGCAATGAAGGATTTGGGTGTTGCTAAACAAATCCTTGGGATGAGAATTTTCAGGGATGAAGAAGTTCTCAAGCTTTCACAAGAAGAATATGTGAAGAAAGTTCTTAGCAGGTTCAACTTGTATGATTCAAAACCAGTTATTACTCCCTTAGCTAGTCCCTTCAGACTATCTAAAGATTAGTCGCCTTCAACAGAGGAGGAGAAAAATTACATGACAACTGTTCTGTATGCCTCTGTCATTGGTTGTATTATGTATGTGATGGTTTGCACAAGACTAGACATATCACATGCAGTGGGAGTTGTTAGTAGATTCATGAGCAATCTGGGTAGATAACATTGTGAAGCAGTAAAGTGGATACTACGATACTTAAGTGGAAATACGGGTCTCGCTTTGTGTTTTCGAAAGTCTAATATGGGTTTGGAAGGATATGTTGATGCTAACAATGGTGGTGATGTTGATAGTAAGAAGAGCACAACAGGGTATATTTATACTCTGGGAGGTACTGCAATCAGTTGAGTTTCAAAATTGCAGAAGATTGTTGCTCTTTCTAGTTGTGAGGCAGAGTATGTTGCTGTGACAGAAGCTGCTAAGGAAATGATGTGGTTACAACCTTTTTTGCGAGAATTGAGTCAAGACTACGAGGGAAGTGTGTTGCGATGCGACAGTCAGAGTGTCATTTATTTGGCAAAGAATCATGTTTATCATGGCAGGACGAAGCATATACAGGTTCGTTATCATTTTATCCGGTCAACTTTAGAAGATGAAGTATTAGCTCTTGAGAAGATTCTCGGGAGTGAGAATCCAACTGATATGTTGACGAAAGTTGTGTCAAATGAGAAACTAAAGTTGTGTGCAACTTCAGTTGGTCTTCTTCATTAAGACACCGAATGGAAATCCACTACCGATCGAGAGATGATTAAGTTAATCTCAAAGTGGGAGATTGTTGAGTTATGGAGTTTACACTTATAATAAACTCTACATTGTTAATTAGAGTTTATTGGGTTTTCTTTTTAGTTTTAGGCTTGGGTCTGATCAAAGTTATTTAGGTTTATTACTTGAATGTTTACCTTATAAATATGTAATTATTAAGGGTTTACATGGTCAAGACATAATTTTAGAGAGATAAAGTGTGAGACAAAAAACTCTGTATTCCTTATTCTTCTTCATAGTGAAATCTGGTGGTGCCTGAAGTGGATATAGCTCAATTTGAGTGAACAACTATAAATTTGTGTGTTCTTGTGTTATTCTTTCTTGTGTTTTTTTTACAGATTGTTTTCAAACAGATCGGATTTGGGAGATATAAATCCTAACAAGCTATAATACAACATTTATTTCATGCATATATCATCTGTTAGAATTCTACCGTGAATAACGTTTCATCCAAAAACAAGATCTTGGATGAAATCTTTGACTCTCAAAATTTTTCGCAGCATAAATTAATAGACTAATTTTTTAATAACTTAGATTATTATTAATTCAATAGAACAACCTAAGGTTTCTTTCTCCAAAATAACTATGATTTGTCACACTTATATTTATATAACTAGGGTTATTGGATTCCATGGACTAGTGGGAAAAAAGCATGAAGAACACGCCGTATATATACCAATTAATTAATTACCTAGGGTTTAAGTAAGGGGTTAGTTGGTAAATTGACATATCAAGATTTGTTTTAAGCAAAAACTCATTAATATAATATAAATGACGGTGTAAGAATAACAACAAAACAATATAAAAACACAAGTGCTCAAAATGTCACAAAACAAACTTGAAACACAAAAGAATAATCATTTAAGAATTAAGAATAAAAATTCAAAAATCCTAAAAATAAATAAATTTATTAATAAGTTGATTCTCTAACATGTCATAAATACTCATTAACCTTAAAAGAATCAACATTATCAACTAACTAGCATTTAGTCCGTGCATTTTCACGAGTAATAATATAAAAAACCGTGAAAAAAATTACGGATAACATTTTTAATTTTATTTTTAACTGTTTTAAGTTTATGGTTGAGTCAACCCACAATCCGACCCAAAATTTAATTTACTCAACATCATTATATATTAGCTAGTTAAAAAGTTAAATTTATATTAATATTAAAACGTCCCGCGTTTATCAAATTTGGCGTTGAATTTAAAATATAAAGTCTTTGTAGCTTAGTTGGTTAAAGAGTTGTACTTGTTTTGTTAGGTTGCAAGTTCGAAACATACCTCTAGCATCTTTAATTTTATTTTTAACCGTTTTAAATTTAAAAACGGGTCAACCCACAATCCGACCCAAGTATCCAAATTAACCACAGCTCTCGACCCGGCAATCCGGACACTTTAAAAATTAAGCATCATTATATATATATATAGATATATAGATTAGTTAGTTAAAAAGTTAAACTTATATTAATATTAAAACGTCCCGCGTTTATCAAATTTGGCGTTGAATTTAAAATATAAAGTATTTGTAGCCTAGTTGGTTAAAGAGTTATACTTGTTTAGTTAGGTTGCAAGTTCGAAACATACCTCTAGCATCTTTAATTTTAATTTTAACCGTTTTAAATTTAAAAACGGGTCAACCCACAATCCGACCCAAGTATCCAAATTAACCACAGCTCTCGACCCGGCAATCCGGACACTTTAAAAATTAAGCATCATTATATATATATATAGATTAGTTAGTTAAAAAGTTAAATTTATATTCATATTAAAACGTCCCGCGTTTATCAAATTTGGCGTTGAATTTAAAATATAAAGTCTTTGTAACCTAGTTGGTTAAAGAGTTATACTTGTTTTGTTAGGTTGCAAGTTTGAAACATACCTCTAGCATTTTTATTTTATTTTTAATCGTTTTAAATTTAAAAACGGGTCAACCCACAATCCGACCCAAGTATCCAAATTAACCACAGCTCTCGACCCGGCAATCCGGATACTTTAAAAATTAAGCATCATTATATATATATAGATTAGTTAGTTAAAAAGTTAAACTTATATTGATATTAAAACGTCCCGCGTTTATCAAATTTGACGTTGAATTTAAAATATAAAGTCTTTGTAGCCTAGTTGATTAAAGAGTTATACTTGTTTTGTTAAGTTGCAAGTTCGAAACATACCTCTAGCATCTTTAATTTTATTTTTAACCGTTTTAAATTTAAAAACGGGTCAACCCACAATCCAACCCAAGTATCCAAATTAACCACAGCTCTCGACCCGGCAATCCGGACACTTTAAAAATTAAGCATCATTATATATATATAGATTAGTTAGTTAAAAAGTTAAACTTATATTAATATTAAAACGTCCCGCGTTTATCAAATTTGGCGTTGAATTTAAAATATATAGTCTTTGTAGCCTAGTTGGTTAAAGAGTTATATTTATTTTGTTAGGTTGCAAGTTCGAAACATAACTCTAGCATCTTTAATTTTATTTTTAACCGTTTTAAATTTTAAAACGGGTCAACCCACAATCCGACCCAAGTATCCAAATTAACCACAGCTCTCGAACCGGCAATCCGGACACTTTAAAAATTAAGCATCATTATATATATATAGATACCATCTTTGTAATTAAATTAATCATAAAATGATTTTTTTTAAGTTCAAAAACATATTTAAAAAAAATACATTTAACTAGCCATAATTTATTATAATCACGAGTTAATAAAAATAATCTTTAAATAAAACTCAAAACAAACTTGAAACTTATGTACTCAAATAATTTAGGTCAAAGTTTTCAAATGAGCCGAAGTATTATTGCACATGGATTGAGGCATCTCAATTTTCAATGGGTGCATCAATTTTTTTTACCCAAATTTATTATGAGTGGCTAGTAAGAACCCTAATTAAACAGTCATTAATTATCCATTATAAATTATCACATTTTTTAGTAAAAATCTAACATAAAAACTTTAATCTACTAATTATTAATCTGTCATTTGTTCTATTCTATATATAATTATATATAAATATATGGAGTTTGAAAGAAGAGATAAGAACAAAGATTGTGGCACGTACCAAACTAAATTGAATATATATATATAAACTGGTCGGGCCCGGCCCCATCCAACCAAGAAAAAACGGTTCAAGAGTCAATTTCAATAAAACAGAACATGTAAAGAAGATCATGTTATATGGTTATGGATGACGAAAGAGAGTGATTGAATTATTAAAATAAATCCGTTAGCAAGAGTTTGACTTCAAGTTTTTCACATGATCATGAATGGTGAAATTGATGATGTAGAGAGAGAAATAAAAAACAAAGGACAATAAGATCGATCGATGATGATTCGTTGGTTCCCACGTATGAAAAAAAAAAGATACTATTTTTACGCTAAAATACGTGATTTCATTCTACCGTTTTAAAAAGTCATTTGGAGAAGAGATGAGGGTTTTCAAATAAGAGAAATGTGTGTGTGTGTGTGTGTGGGCCTTATTTGTATATCAATGATCGAAGCATCTTTCTTTTGACTTGTGCCTCACTTCTTACTTTACGTATATCAATTCATCACTTCATTTTAACTCTATCTAATTCCTTTATATATTCTATTACTATGACATGATGTCACTTTCATAAATTCAAATACTTTTTATTTATCCATAATATGTGAGTCTAATGTTGTATTTAAACAGATCTAATATTAAACCCTACTTAATTTGAGATTAGGACGTGCAACACCGTCGTTTCCACTAAATGTATTGTGAATCTTCTAGACGAGATCAGAAGAATAAGGTTTTGAGGTTGTATTTGGCCGCCTTTTTTGTATTTTGAATAATTTGTTTAACCGATTTGTCCCGGATTTATGGTTATTGTTACTTTGGTTTCTAGTCGATTTGTTCCGCTTCACTGATGACTTGGGGGTGGTTAATACGGCGTGAGTGATCATTATCATGTTTCATGTGTGGGTTTTGGTTCTTGGCATCAACAATTATTGACTGATCAGGTTTTGATGGTGCTTTTTATTTTAGAATTATGCATCGATTCGGTTTCTCTTGACTGTGTTGGGCATGACGAAAAACAATTTTATTATCGACATTTTGGTACGCATGGTTATCATATTTTTTGTTTTGTGGAGCAATGTTGGTTTGATCTCTACTCTAGCCGTTTTATTTCGGACTATCATTTTTACTTGGTAGACATCAGCTTTTGGTTAACAATTTATTCTGTTGAGATTTTTATATTTTTGTACTTTTTATTCTTTTTATGAAATGAATTTTGTTAAAAAAAAATATAATGCGTTTTATTTTGTAAAAAAAAGTATTCATGAGATGTCATTGACTGATCACAACGTGGTGAATTATTGAAATGGATTATGAAGCTAGTAAGAAAGGGAGTTATGATAAATATTGATGAAGGAAAAAATATACATATGAAAGAAATTTTACTCATCACCCATGGATATTTTATTTTGGAAAGTAAACTTGTAGATGTAAGACATAAAAATTGTATGCACCTAGAAGAGAAATATGAGAAGATCGAATTACGATAATGCAGTACTAACCACGTTGTATCGAGTCTTTACAAACCATTAATGGGCAAGGGACCTATATTGTAAGAGGGGTGAGATCCCTCTTAGAAAAGTTTCAAGGATATTAATCTTAGCATGTGAGTTGATGACGGGGTTTGAGTAAGGAGTGGGTGAATTACTTGCAAGAAGGGAGATTTATGCTACGAGAACTTTGATTTCGACGTATAAGCAAACCAATAACGACGAGTTAATGAGAAAATTATTCACAAAACTGTTAGGATCGAATAGAAAGTGAAGCAAACATTGCAAAATTGATGTTTGAAAAAGACACACTGACTTTATAGTGATATAAACTATGATGGGAGAAAGAGAGACAATATTAATGATCATGCTTGTGTTACCTTTGCCAAAAAAAATAAAAATAGGGCTTCCGGTTGACATCAACTCATTCAACTTACAATTTTGATTTTTGTGGATTCATTTTCTTTGATGTTTGATGTTTTATTTTGTATCGATTAATGATAAAAATTGACACAACTTCATGTTTTTAACTTTGTTTTTGTTTATATTATGTTTCACCACAAAATATGAGATATTTGTGTCAATTGTAGAATACCTTCTATTCTTTTTCAAAAACATATATATTTGCTGTTTTTTTCAACTCAATCATTCTTGTAATCTAAATTGTATGACTATACCAAGCTTAATTTATATAAAAAAAAATACTTTCTAATATTTTATTTTATTTGAAATGAAATGAAATCTTTCCTAATCTTTTTGAAAAAAAAAAAATTGAACAGTTGCTTGAGACTTTTGGAAGCTCTTGCCTTATCCAAATAATAATTTTGTCTCAAGTTATAAGTAATTGTTGAAGATGTTCCAACAATATTTTGAAAGCTCCCTTTTATTTCTCTATTTTAGTACCATAAAAAGTAAGGTGGAATTGTCTTGAACAACATCTATGTACATATTATAATTGACAAAGAAACATTTATAAAAACACAAATTACCTACAAACCGACCCCCAAAAGAAATTAAGCTAAAAACATATATACAAGCGAAAGCAAATTCAAATTAACATGTAGTTCCAAATTAACACAACATAATAGATAACAAAAGTGTAAGAAAAATCAACAAAAGAACATGAACATCCTTCATACATGACAAAAAAAAACTAATAAGTTCATAAAACAAATAAGAAATAAAAACATAGTAGAACTAGAAGCTATAGCTCCTCCCTTCGACCTAGTTTTGATTTGGGTTATTTAAATTACTAAAATTTTGTAAATGGTATTAATATTTAATAAAATGTTCACTTTAATTTTAAAGAAAATAAAGATGTTTGTTGAAAGAGTTTAAAATTATTTAAAATTATAAATGCCCCTTGCCAACAACATGGCCAAGAGCTCGATGTTTGATGTAAGTTTATTAATTAGGGATTTTTTTTGGGATTTTATCCAATTATTTTCATAAATTTTTCTTACTACATTGCTATAATTCTAACTATTAAATTGTTCATTTTATTAACTAAAATATTTTTACTTTATTTTTATTAAATTTAAATATAAAATAACATTTTAGTAGTTAACCAGTTAAAAACTCAAACAACCCAATTTTTTTTTTATCAAAAAGACTTTTTGGATAAAATCTAAAAAAACACCCAAAAAAAAAAATCAAACAAGCTCTAAGACTAAATAAAATGGCTTAAAATGGGTATTACTTAATTTCTTGAAAGATATATAAAATGAGTGGCTAGCTGCTATAACTAGCCATAGATATATAATCTATTGCTAATGGCATGGTAAAAAAAAGGAAAGAAGTATACGGTAAGAAAATGAGAGAGGTAAAAAGGACACATACTTCTCTATTCTATTGGAGAAGAGAATAGAGACAGAAGCTGAATTAATTTTACCATATTCCTTAAAGTACTTTTCATGGGGCTCCATCTAAAAGTAGGGCTAAAAACAAAACTGATACATAGCAATTGTACTCTGATGGCTCAACAAATAAAGGAAATTATCTGCTTCTTATTTATTGCTGCATGTGCAAACCATAGTATCCAAGAATCTTCTTGATTCTCTTTCTTCCATCTCAAGCCAACCATAGTACAACAGTTATTTCTTGTTTTTTTTACTATGCTAATAGTCAAACTACAACACCCTCTTCAAAAACTTACTTTCAAAACTTATTTGTAGTTTGATTGTTTAGGTGTTTATAAGCTTATTTGCATAGTTGAGTGTGTTTAATGGGTTAATTCGATGTTACCTGTACATGTAGTGTATATATCTACTAAGAAAGTGACACATGTACAAAGAAAACAAAATCAACAAATGAGAGAAGTGATGTTTCACTTTTGTATATATGTGTTACTTCATGAGTGAAATACATTTACATTGTAATCGTCCAGTTTAATTAGAGTTGTCAAAATCTTAGGCTTTGTTCGTTTGAGATATTTTTGGTTAAATCAATGATTGTTTAAAAAATAATGATTAGTGATGATCGATTTTGAAGAATGTCAATTTTTTTGTGTTGAAAGATTTAAAGGGTATTAATATATAATGATAAAATAATTATTTTTTTAAAGAAATATAGAGTATTTTAGTATTTTGTTAATGAATTAAATGATTTGACGATAAGAAGGAGATTGAAATGATGTTTGATTAAGTTATGATATTTAAAAAATTCCAACCATACAATGACTAAGACAAGTTCGATTCATCTTATTTGCACTACTCGTTCAAATTAGTGTAGTATAGCTTATTGACGGTGAATATATATGTTGAATAAAAAACAAATGAATTCTAAGATAACTTAATTTTGATACTCTTCTTTATATAATTCAGATCATAATTTAAGTTACATTTTTGTAAACTTATGTTTCGATATAATATTGCTTTTATTGTTGTTGTTGAGTTTAGATACGTTAATATAAGATTATATATGTATTTCTCTTTTGGGACACATATTAGTTTAACATGACGATGATATATAGATCATAAAAATTTGAAACATAAACAATGATTTGATCTTGAAATGGCTATATTATGTTTTTTTTTTGTATTGGGAGAAAGTTATTTTGCCTAATTTTTTTTTGTTATACTTCTATACTTTTTTTTTTCTAGTTTCAATAAAAAAAACTTTTGGATTTTCAATTTGATTTAATTTGTACCCATTTTTATTAATTAGTTTTGTCTCGCTTAGTCTGAAATGACATTTGTGTAAGCTCAATGATAGTTTAATTACCCGAATTCAACTATTGATTTTCTTTGGTTGATACAAATCTTGTTTCTTTCTTTATCATCGGTAAAAAAAAAAAAAAAGTTATCATGTTAACCATTCGAACAAAATTTCAAACAGTTAATAACATGAATTTGTATAAGTTAATAAAATAATAATACAACAAATATAGACAAATCTTAGTTGAGTATATGTTACCTTCATTGAAAGGAATGAAATGGTCATTTCAAGAAAAGTATAATTTAATTATAATGTAAGCAATCACCTTAATTATTTAAAAACATTTCAGTCCAATCATATTCATCAGGGAAATTTATTAGCCAAATAATGTTATATTTTTATATTTATTTAGAAAAAGTAGTATCCATTGCCTGCCCTAATATATGAAATGACTAGATTGCAATCAATTGAATTAAATAATTAGGCGTGTGCACATTTATTTGATTTAATTCATATACTTCTTAAGAGATATCATGACCATCTTATTAATTATATTTTATTTAGAAGTTTTAATATTTAAGAAGAAAAACATATATTGTTAATACCCTTAACAAGATCACTGAAATGCAATAAATTTAGAACCGAAAGTGAAACTTACAAAATTTCATTGAGGATAGACTACTATAGTAAGAGATAGACGTTAAATCAAGAAATGCCCCAATGAAAAATATCAAGATTTGTGTTGAATTTTGTCCGCTACCAATGGAGTTTCATTTTTATGTTTATTTTTGAGTTGTTTAGATTGATGGATAATTATTTATTACTAGTCATATGATAACTTGTGCATAATAAGTTTTGTCGGTTTCATTATTTCATTCCAAATATCATGTTGTTCGAGCATATTTGAATTAATGAAAAAGATTGATTCATGCACCTGTATGGATTGTATTTGTACTATTTGGTGGTATAACAACTTTTGATAAAGATGTATTTTAAAAAATGATCCGTTTTTTATTCGGTTGTCGCAAAAGTATTAGCAGCACAAGATAACGAAACAACAAGAAATCATTTGAGTTATGACATTAAAACAGTAAAATTAGTAATAATTAAATCATACAATCAATCAAAACATAAAAAAAAGGCTCTATGTTCATTAAAAAGATGGCCAAGTCAAGCTCCACTTTTAGGGGGAATATGTTGTTTTCATGCTTAAGCATTCTTTTTTCTAAATTCTCCTTTCTTTCCTTTTTTGATAGCTTATACTTTTTTCTTTTGCATTAAATGCTATAAAAATTCTTTATTTAAATATTATAGTTTAAACTATAGCTTTAACATCATACAAAAAAAACTTTAATATTGTTCATGATGAAAATGTTCGCATTCATAAAGATAGTTTTTTTATAAATAAAATTAGAATTTGTTAAGTATTCAAATCCTCAAACTCCACTAATATAATATATAAAATGTGAAAACTAAATCTTTTATATATATATATAATATATATCAAAGTAGAATAATAAACATGCCAATTGTTTTTCTACAATTGAGGGGGGCAATTATAGGATAAGTCAATTTTGCTTTATTACACTTATTACAAGTTTTTGTGACTTTTGTGAAGATTACATTTTGTTATGTGACACATGTCAAATTCTTTTTAACTAGTACAAGACTCTTTATTTTATTATTTAAATGATCATTTCTTTTTGTCATTATTTTAAATGTATTTGAATTATATTTTTTTTAAATCTATTACTAATAAGAATTTCCAACTATTTTTCTGAAATACTTAAGATGGACTAACTTTATTTATATATGAGATCCACTGCTACAAAATAAGCTTGCTACCCATGTTGCCTCTCACAAAAATAAGCCTGCTACCCACGTTGCCTCTCCTTGTGAGAGGGGCTTTATTTATGAGTATATTAAGAAAAAACACATCTACACCATCTACCAAATTAACTATTTATTAAAATATTTAAATTTTGGAAATGATTCTTAAAAATAGTTTTTTATCAATATAAAATGATTTAGAACTTGTGATTCTTTATTGAGGCCAATTGAGATTTTAGACCTCTTTTTTCAAACTTTACCATTTGAAGCTCATTATTGTTAAATTTATACAAAATAAGATTTTGTCTTAATGATTTCAAGAGTCGTTAACTTATTATCTCTGTAACATTTATAAATAAATACAATGTCAATGTCACTCGTTTATCTATTGAAATTCTGTGAATTGAAATTTTTGACTAATAATTCTCTGAAACTTGATAGTCAAAACTTTTAATTCATTAAAATTCATAATTAATTAATAATATAAAACTTTTATTTATTTATTTATAAATGTCAAATGGTGTTTGAATTTGTTCTCGTTTTTTTTATATTTAACAATAAAGAACTCCAAATTAAGAGGTCTGAAATCTGAACAATAAACGACTTAATTTAATAAATCTACTCATTTTAATTAACTAATAGTTAATTAATGTGAAATCAATTATGTTCAATAAATACCTTAATTTGATAATTCTACTAAATTTAATTAACTAATAGTTAATTAATGTAAAATTAATTATTTGACTAACACAATAAGAATACTATATAAACTAGCATGTAGCCCGTGTATTTGTACGAGTAAAAATATAAAACTAAAAAAACAATTACGGTTAAAATGTGATAATATTTTTAATTTACTTTCACATATATATCCAAATTAACTACCGCTCTCGACCCGACAATCCGGACACTTTAAAAATTAAGCATCATTATATATATATATATATATATATATATATATATTAGTTAATTACAAAATTGAACTTATATTGTTAAAATGTCCCGCTTTTATCAAATTTGGTGTTAAATTTAAAGTCTTATTAGCTTAGTTGGTTAAAAGTTGTACTTGTTTTTGTTAAGTTACAAGTTCGAAACATACTTGTAGTATTTTTAATTTTATTTTTAACCGTTTTAAGTTTATGAGCGGATCAATCCACAATCCGACCCAAATATTCATTTACTCTCACATATATATCCAAATTAGGCACCGCTCTCAACCCAACAATTCGGATATTTTAAAAATTAACCATCATATTTTATATATATATATATATATATATATATATTTATTGGCTAAATTAATCATAAATTAAATGTATATAGTCAATTTGTAAGAAAATGAATGTGGGTCCCTTGTATGACATTCTTGAATTATGTTGCAGAAATAGCATGAGTTCTTAGGAACTTAATAATGCTGGACCATTACATATGCTGATCTTACTTTGAGCACCTGACAAATTTTGAATAATTTTTTTCCTTTAAACCATTATTTATTATCATTTGTTTACTAGAAGACATACATAAGTAAATCATAGCCATTATTCATTTGTTATGCAAACATGATAGACTTATTTATTTTTAATTAAGAAAAAAGGTGCTAGAAAATAATTTTGGTATAAAGTGAAGAGAATTATAGAGATAAGACTTTTCATTCAAATATTTGTTGTTCTCAATTACAAACAATATGCTCATATTTTTTTTTAAGAGATAAGACTTTTATTTAACAATTTTATAATATTTACCAGATTATAATTTAAAAAAGTTATAATAAAATTTATATTAATATAAAAATATATATAAAAGGTAAATTGTGTTGAAAACAATAGAGAGCTGATTTATTGAGAATAAATTTTCATGTCATATATTATGATTTTTTTTTCGGTTTTGAGTTAATTAAATAATTTTAAAAAATTAAATATTATTTCACTCCCTCTCTAATTTATCAAGTCACTCAATTCATTAATCAAAATACTAAAATACATTATCTCAATCACATCCTCAACTTCATCAATAATCTCCGCCTTTCGTAACATACCCACACAAACAAATCAATAATAGTTTGTAATTAGAAATTTATAATGATATAAGACAAAAACAAACAATTTCTACTTTAATGTGTTAAATCATTTTTTTAGGTCATTATCACCAATTTTATCCAAAGAGTTAGGCCAGATAATCTTTAAAGAGTTGTTTTTATTCACTTGTTTGAAAAAAATCAGTATTTTTTTTTATTTCACTATTGTATATGTAATCATTTATTTTGCTTTCTACGATTTTATTTATATTATGACGCATGTTATGTTTTTTTTATAAAAAAAATCAATTCGAACTCCAAGATGCAAAATCGCGCACACCTCTCCTTTGTTTTGTTCCCATATCAAGAGGAACATAATAAATAATGTGTGATGATTAACCATCTTTGAAAGTTCCTCTTGAAATCCATTCTCTTGAAGGATCCTTCTCATTCAATGTTTTCTTTGGACCACTTCTCAAATTAAAGAGAGTTATTTGGAACAATGGTTTAAACTCATTCTCTACTTTACAGCATCGATATCAAGAAACGTTAAAAATATCATAAACAACAATGAATAACATAAACGAGACGACAAAACTAAGACACTAATGAATAAGAGAAAGAACCCAAGTCATGCTGAATTGAATGTCATTTTGTTCGGCTCGTAACTTATATTAAAAAAAATTAATCTCATTGTGATTTGCCATTTTCTATTACCTTATTATTTCTTATCAATAACTAGGTTATACATTGTTGTTATTTTAATATAGGAATCTCTATAGAAACCAGGTACTAAAACAATAATTAAAAGGTCCCCACAGTCATAAATGAATCCTTCAGGACAAAACAAAATTTGATCTCTAATGAATGCCAGCTCAATTAATCCCCCATTCCGAATTTGTCAATTTATTTGTTTTAAACCATCATTTCTTGTGCTATTATAGATTTTTTTTTAAATACACAACTTTGTTACTCCAATTTAAAATACAATATTAATTTACATATAGAAATAATATAATCCTTTTTAAAAAATTAAAAATAATGTAAAAATTACATAATCACACTATAAAACACCCAATCATAAAAAATAAAGTAAATAAATAGATAGAATAAGTTTTGTTAGTATTAATTACAAATTGATAAAAAAAACCACAAAAATATTTTAAAAAATAATGACCCCAAATAAAATTATCAAGAGCTTGAAATTTTTTTGGGTTAAATTAATATTAAAATACATATTTTATAAAAAGTAAAATAGAAATATTTTAAATTTTTAATTGATCAAATTTGAATAGTTTTTTCTTTAAATAACCAATGTCTTAGAAAAATTGAAATTAATTTAAACATTAAGAAAAACTAAGCACAACATAAAAAAATTAAAAATTATGAAAACTAAAAAATTAACCAACACCAAAATTCTAAAAAATGGATGATTCAACTCATTTAACTGAGTTTTTGAAACTTATCTTAAAAATGATCACAATAATATAAGTGTAAATCATAATACTTATAACAAGTCTTGGGAGGACATTTTTCTACTATCCCTGAGTAACTGAAAATACATTATTTGTTAACGAGATAGTCCACAAAAAAAATATATTATGGATAGTGACTCAACGATTCAAACTCACAATATACATCACCTCAATACAAACTTTCTAACATTTTTCGTGAAAACATCAATGCGAACAAAGATTATTTAAAATTATTCAAATAACTTAAGAGGTAAAATAACTTGTTTCAATTTACAAATATTTTCATTAAATATTAATAACTTTTAAGTTTTTTCATAAATAACTTAAATTTTCATAACTTCGTACCAAACAAAATTATTTAAATAACTCTAAATGAGTATTTATATAATACAAATCCAAACAATGTCTAAATTTGAGTTTATACAAGAAAAAGTCTAAATTTATTTGAGCTGGATCTGAGTTCGGTAAAAAAAAAAAAAAAATTAATATGACATTATGATTGCAGATGATCTGCTCTTTCAAAATTTATGTTCCACTTTATACCATCTTTATAAAATATATGAATTTTTCCTTCTTTTCATTTATTATTTAAAATATTTAATTTTTGTGAAGGTGGTACATAATGGAACATATCATTTGAAACAACATATTTGAACCCGATTATTGGAAAATAGCTTGTTCAAATTCAGTTACATATATTTTATTTGAAAATGTTAATTCAATTATTCCAAAATAAAAATAAATTGGAGACTGAGATCTTTTATCAAAAACCCTATAAGTTGCATTATGATCCGTCTCTCTCTTTTTCTATAAGTATTATGTGTATTGTGTGTTTGGACAGTGAAGGTACCAAAAACTTATCATAGTACTATAAAAAAAAAAGTTGACATGATGATCATCTGGTACGTACGTTTTCTCTGATCAAGTTTTTTTTTTTTTTTATTTGCTAGCTAGGTATTCTGTCTGTATTTCTCTCTCCTTGGTCTATCTTATCAGAATTATATATTCTTGGAAAGTCATTATGATGATCTCTGTCTTCCATAAATATTTGCAAGAAAAAAAGAATTAAAAAAAATGGGACATCATACATGCTGCAACAAGCAGAAGGTCAAGAGGGGATTATGGTCACCTGAAGAAGATGAAAAACTCATTAACTGTATCTCTACTTATGGCCATGGCTGCTGGAGCTCAGTCCCAAGGCTTGCTGGTAAGAACCCTAATTCAAGTTTCACGATTTATGTGGAGACTCGTAACTTAGTGACATTGCGTATGAACTCATATTCTCGTTGTCAACCTATGATATGATTTTTGTGTTTATTATTGATGAATGAAAAGAAATAAAAGAAAGTATAAACAATGTGAGATTCTTCATCATAATTAAGTTTATTAACAAATTTTTAAGATAAAAGCAAATGTTACATATGCTTACTTACAGGCCTGCAAAGATGCGGGAAGAGTTGCAGACTGAGATGGATCAATTACTTGCGCCCTGACCTTAAACGCGGTAGCTTCTCACATCAAGAAGCGTCTCTTATTATCGAGTTACATAGTATTTTGGGTAATAGGTAAAATTCTAAGTGCATAAAGAGTTCTTAAACATTTCAGGTGTTTTTAGTGATAATCGAAATTGAGATATTAACTTCTAAAATTCAAAATAATAGGTGGGCTCAGATTGCGAAACACCTGCCGGGAAGAACAGACAATGAGGTGAAGAACTTTTGGAATTCGAGTATAAAGAAGAAGCTTGTATCTCATCATCACCATCTTCTTCATCATCTTCATCATCAAGCTTTATCTCATGAACCATTTCCAATTCATTCAAACCATAATAATTATGGTGACTCATTTGGCTCTTTCTACTCAATTCTAAATCTAAACCCTAATTTGATCTCAATGATAACTACCCCTAGTTCCTCTCATCAACAAGACATTTTAAGCAATGTTCAAGATGCAACTTCAATGGAAGCAGCTCAAACTAGTTTCAATTATCATGAAATCAATTCAAATCCTAATATGATGATCAATCTCGATACCAACTTCATCCAACCATCCTCCTTTCTCCCCATGCTAGACCCTCAACCATACTATCAAACCTTTGGTTGGCCCAAAATAGAAACTTGTTTTATGGGTAACAATTCGGAAATGGAAATACCATTAATTCTCGAAGACCCTTTAATGGAAGAATTTCAACCTTCTTCGGAGATCATATGTCCATTGCCATTGCCATCTTCATCTTCTACTACTTCACTCGATCTTGTTCCGATTTGTGGCGGTTTCTCATCATCATCATGTGATCAACATGTGGGGTCCATTAGAGTTAGAAACTACGGGCACATTATTGATGATGCCCTTGTTATGCTGCCGCCACCGCCACCACCGCCGGAGAGTTTGTCGGAGGAGATGGGTGGCCGGTTTGCAACAAAAGAGATATGATTACTTGATCTATCTTTATTACTAGTAACTAGCTAGCTAGGAGTGCATAGATATTCCTAGAAATGGCATTATGATTGGACTTTTTTTTATAATATTTGATATAAGGAATAGATGTTTGCAATAAATGGAATCGTGCATTTACTTCTCTTTTTCTCTATTGGGGATTGAGAAACCTAGAATTTGCTAGGTTGGGAAGTTTAATACTTGAGTTATTAGTCCTCACCTATGGATTTCCAATGAAATATTATTATTGTCTCTATTTCTTTATTAATCTATGTGACTTATTTATCTGTCATAAATGTTCATGAGCTATAAATTATTCTCTTCTTCTATAGATCTAGAACTCTTTGTTTTTATTAAGAGCTTGTTTGATCTTGTCTTCTTTTTTAGGTTGTTTTATATGAGTTTTGAATAAATTTTTTGTTTGACTTCATTTTTAATAAATTAGTTTTTTTTTAATTTTAATGATTATTTTATCCTTTAAATAGTTTAATAAAAGATATTAAATAAAATGTATTTTGATATTTTAGATTGATAAAAGGAGTGATGATAAATGAAGTAAAATGAGAGAAAATATTTAATTGAGTACAAATTCCAAAAGAAAAAAACTTGAATATGGATGTCAATTGAACTTTCACATGATAATAAATTCTTAAAGAAAGAAGAAAGAGAAGAAAACAAACTATATTTGTCTTTTTTTCTTTTTTTTTTATGAACTCCATATACTTCATATTTTTGTAACTTAATACATTTTGAATTGATAAGAGTTGAATTAAAACCAGAGTCGAGATATAGGAGGTAAGTGGATTCGATGTCTCCCGAGTTTTGTATATAACTTAGGGTGTAATTTTTTTGTTTCTCGGGTGTTTCTTATTAGTTAAAGGTCGACTAGTAAAGTACTTTTGATTCTCTAAGATATTTTTTTGAAATATTAAAAACTGTATTAATAAATAAGTTTCATAGAACATTTCAATGTTTATTATTAAACTCCTTATGATGATTCAAACATAAATATGATTCAATAGTATTGACAACTTATCTATTTTAAAAAAATAACTTATAAATAAATGAAATATATAATAGACGTAATAACCCCAAAAAACACCAAAAATAAGAAAAATAAAAAATAAAAAATAAAAGTACCGACAAAATTTGACTCACAGGCCGCTAAATGTGTTAACAATGTATTTAACCAACTAAATTATTATTATTTTAAAAAATATAAAACAAATTTATTATATTTATTTAATAAAATATAACTATTGAACTAAAAAATAAAAATATTTTTTTTTTCAGTCACGAGTCTTTTCCAAATACAATTTAATGTCAATGTTTGACACAATTATTGTACATAAAAAAAGAAATGACATAAAATAATTATTGATTAATTTTATTATATATATTAGCATAATAATTAGTAAACTAATAGAAAATTAAATTATAAATAATTATACATTAACATAATGATAATTGTATAAATTAAAATCAATGTTAACTATAAGACTGAAAAAGAGAAAGCATTAAAATTGTTTAAAGAAAAAAAATCCAGATATATATATATATATATATATGTTGATTTCATTATTAAAAAAAAGAAAGAAATTCATCTTGATCTGATATAAGGTTAGTCGGTTGTAGACTTTTTGTTAATATTGTGTCGATTTTTTATTAGGTCAATTTTAGACAGAATAAATAATAATAATAATAATAATAATAATAATAATAATAATAATAACAAAATCTAACATTATAAAATAACTATTTATTTTTTAAAAAGTAACAATTCAGAACCAAAGTACATATTTAAAGATAATTAATAAAAATATTTATATACATATATTTAAGATAATTTATTTGAAAATTAATATTTAATCAAAAAATAAAACTAAACTAAAAATCATATTGCTGCACAAATTTGATAACTTGTTAGTGATAAATAGATTATTCTATTTAAAAAAATGTCTAAACAAATATATAACTATCTTAACTTGGTTCCATCAATTTTATTGGTTTGAAAAAGTTTGGTTACACATATAATATGGTGGGTTAGTCGATTATGAGGGCGATGTAAATATTAAAATAGATTCGAACCGTGATAAGTAACCCATTTTCACACCCGTTATTAAACATATTCAGCCACCAAAACAATGTAGACTAGCCTAACCAAAGCTATTTTCTTTTAAAGGGTCGAACCCTTGCTTCCACTTAAGAAACATAAACTCTAACCAATGAAGCTGAATTTATAATATCAAAATCAAACTCAACAATGGTTTCAGATCTCTACATATGTGTTCTATACCAATTCCCTTAATGGAGGATCTTGACTTGTGTAATACAAAACCATTCAATATGTTATTTGAGGGGTCAAAGAATCTTTAGATAATTTGCAGCATCTTGGCAAACATAAAATTTGATAAATCTTTTAAATTTGCAGGACTAATAAAAAGAACAGACAATGTGAATTATAATCCCTTCTCATGTAACTTGCAAACTACAAAAACAATTCTGGAAATAAAATATTACAGGTAGAGTAGCATTTACCAGACTAACTTTGGTGGGGAAACCCTTGAATAGGTGAGCCTGATCAACCTCTAGAATGACGAATTTGTTATTTTAACTTGGAAAGCCTAAAAAAGTAGCTAATGGGTAATTCTGTATCGTCCTTTTGCAATTCTTCGGGCAATTACTCGTTGTCCACCTCGGGTTGCTTTCCTGAACAATATTTTTAAGCAGGCGTCAAATAAAGAATGGATAGAAAATGTTCATTCAAGAGAGATGTGGAGAGAATACCTAGCAAAGAAACCATGGTTTCTCTTCTTCCTAAGAGTACTTGGTTGATATGTTCTTTTGGGAAATAGAATCATTGGTTCATTTGGAGTTTCATCTCCTTCAGGAAGACGGTGTTCTTTCTGTTAGTACTTTCAAAAGGTAGACATAGTAATAACAATACAAATAAAATGATGCACTTACTCCAATTATACAATTTCTAGAAGAAAAACTCCCACCAAAAACTCACTTTTTTTCAAACCATTTCTGCTGATTTTCTCATTCGGGTGGGGATATGGGATCCTTTTGGAAATGGAATGTATTTGGCCTATGCATACCAACGTATTTGGATCAATACCCATAAATTCATTGATGTGGTCTGAGCCAACTGATTTGTAACACTAACTCTCATTCGGGTGGGGATATGGGATCACTTTTGGAAATGGAATGTATTTGGCCTATGCATACCAAAGTATTTGGATCAATATCCATAAATTCATTGACGTGGTCTGAGTCAACTAATTTGTCACCCAAAATCTCATTCGGGTGAGGATATGGGATCACTTTTGGAAATGTAATGTATTTGACCTATTCACACCAAACTATCTGAATCAATATCCATAAATTCATTGGCATGGATTGAGCCAGATCCGGATCAAATACAAAAGTGTACTAGGAGTTCAGCTCAACTAATTTGTAACCCTAACTCTCATTTCTATGATCATTCCATTCACCACACAAGAATTATAACCAGAAAAAGTCGAAAAAGAACCAATTTGATATACTCTATTGCATAGAAGCCATACCTATAAGTGCATCTCAGAGATCAACAAAAAGGTACGAGCTCAAACATACAACCATTTCATAACACTATTTTGACATATATTGCGAAAGTTCGAAAAGGATCATAGTTACAATATCTCAATTGAATCAAAGAAACAAAAATAAGGTCGATCATTAGTTTACAGAGAGGGAGAGAATGTACCGTCTGGGCAGAAGAAATCCAGAGAAGGAAGCCCACAAGGGTATAGAAAACCTTCTGAAGACATTCTCCTGATGGTTTCAGAATCATTTTGGGACAAATTGAGAGATGTCTGGAACTTGGATAATAATAGCGGCAAAGTGGGAGAAACAGCATTTTCTTGGCTACGAAACGCGAGAAGATGGTTGCAGAAGCTTGGATTCTGACTTACCGATGGATTCAACAAGCGGCTCATCAACGAAGCACCAGTTCGAATAAGGGTTTTAGATGCCATTCTTGAAATTCTTCTTCGCCTGAAATCGCCACCAAAGATTGGATTTTTGTGGAGGGAGAAAGAAAAAGAGTGAAGAAAAGGGCTGGAGAGTAGATGTAATGGGCCTAATCCATAGTCTTAAAATTGGACCTTCTTTAATAATAATGGGGTTTCACTAGTCCAAACATTTCTTTTAATTTTTAGGCAAATTTATTCTATTAATAAAAATAAATAATAAATATTAATATAAACATAGAAGAAAAGAAAAATGATTATAAACTAAGCTTAGGAGGAATTTGTTTTTTGAAATAAGGAATGGTTTTTTTGAAAAAAATAATAATTTTAGTTTAAATTTATTTTATTGAGAGTTGAAATCAAGACATACATATTAATAAACAAACCCGGCATATAATTTAAGTTTATTGTTCTTATTGAGAGTTGAACTCAAGACATCACGCTTAATAAATAAGTGTATAACCAATTGAGCTACAACAAGTTGATATTGATATAACTCAAGACCTCTCTCTTATTAAACGGGTGCTCTAATTAACTGAGCTCCACTACATATATATTTAAAAAGTTATAAAGAATGGAGAAAAAGTAATTGAATTTTAGTTTTACTTCTCTAGTTTGGAACCTCCTGCTTACTAAACGAATGCTCTAACCAACTAAGCTACAATTTTTTTTTAATAAAGAAGAGCTAGCATGACACCTCCACAGCTATGACCCTGCTTAAACCAACTAAGCTACAAGTGATTCATATAAATTTAAAAAGTTACCACCAATGAAGAATGAAGAAAAAGTAATCATGGATACTAGAAAAAAAACAATAAGGACATATTATTTAAAGAACATAATCACTGAGCTACAAAAACATGATATCCATTTGAAAAGTTATAGAGAATGAAGAAAACACAATCAATCAAGAACTCTCAGAAAAAATCATGATCATGTAAATTGAATTAAAATTGCTCTTGTTGAGAGTTGAACTCAAGACCTCCCACTTACTAAACGGGTGCTTTAACTAATTATAGATCATATAATTTGAGTTTAAATTGCTCTTATTGATAGTTGAACTCAAAACTCGCGATTATTAAACGATGCTCCAACTAAGTGAGCTACAAGAGCTTGATATTCATTTGAAAAATTACAAAGAATGAAGAAAAAACAATCAATAACTATAAAAATAAAGCATTCAAGACATAATTGTTTGATAAAGAGAATCATGTAAATTGAGTTTAAATTATTTTTGTTGAGAGTTAATTCAAGATCTCCCACTTACTAAACAAATGCTCTAACCAACAACTCAATATCCATTTAAAAAGTTACAAAGAATGAAAAAAAAAATCAAGAACTAACACATAAAAATAAAACAATCAAGACATACTTTCTTGAAAAACCGAATCATGAATTTTTTTTATATATATAATATGATATCCCTCTTCTAGCATAGCGTCAACAAGATGTTGATATTCTCACCTAAGGTCCTGTGTTCGAGCCCGTCAGGCGGCAAATTCTGTGTATTGTTAAATGGTTAAGTGTATTTGTGGACTACATGCTTAATTCGTTGTCCCATTATATTTATATATGATGCTTAATTTCAAAGTGTCCGTATTGATGGGTCAAGAGTTGTGGTTAATTTTGATATATATTTGAGAATAAATGGATACTTGAGTCGGATTGTGGGTTGACCCACCCATAAACTTAAAACGGTTAAAAATATGTTTCGAACTTGCAACCTAACAAAACAAATACAATCTTTTAACCAAGTGTGATTGAGATGTGGTTTACCGATGAATAATAAGTCGTTAACAATTGAAAGTGGTTAAAAAATATGAATAAAATATTTGATTGACCAAAGTGTGAGGTCACGATGCTAATTGTTAAAAAATATGAATCAAATATTTGATTGATTAAAGTGAAAGTGTAAAGTCACGAGATGAGAGGTTTATTGGGAAAAACTATGTGATGAGATATGTGAGAAAATGAGTTATTTTACCATAGTGAATAAAATGTGGAATGAGAGTGTTCTATTTTTTATTTTAATATATTATTCGTGATTAAAAATTTTAAACATTGAATACATATTATTATAATTTATTTATTAATTTTTTAAATATTTTTATCCGTTTACATCGTACGAGAATCTTCCTAATTGTTTAAAATAACAGATAATTGAATTTCAATTTTTAACTTCTCTAGTTGAGAGTTGAACTCAAGACCCCCACTTACTAAACGGGTTCTCTAAGCAACTAAGATACAAGTTTGATATTCATTTAGAAAATTACAGAGAATGAATAAAAAAAAGTCAATAACTCTAAAAAAAAACATTCAAGACATAATCGTTTGCAAAAGAGGAACATGTAATTTAAATTTTAAATTGCTATTGAGACATCCCGCTTACTAAACGGGTGCTCTAACCAACTGAGCTACAAGAGCATTTAATATCAATTTAAAAAGTTATAGAGAATGAAGAAAAAAAATCAAGAACTCTCTAAAAAAATCATTCAAGACATATTTATTTGAAAAAAAGGAATGTAAATTTAGTTTAAATTGCTCTTGTTGAGAATTGAACTTAAGAACTCCCGCTTACTAAGCGAGTGCTCTAACCAACTAAGCTACAAGAGCTTAATATCCATTTGAAAAGTGCAACCATCACTCGTTAAGAGGGAAACTACTTCTAATGCTATTTAACTGGTCAATTTCATTACTTTAATTCAGCGGTAAAATATATCTTAAAGCGAAAAGACAGATCGTTTTGCTTAATCTCGGGCAAGGTAAGCAAGAGCGCGCGCTAAAGACGGATAGTCAAGCAAAGGGAGGTAGGAAATGAACAAATTCGATACTAAAGAGCAATAGAACACTCCTAAGCGAAGAAGGTAGTGAGCTCAGTTTAGGAACTTGCCTGCATGAATGAATCTTTCGAGAAAGCACGGTACTCTATAAACCGTCTAACAAGTGTCTTGTGAAGTTAGCAACTCAGTCCACAGATTCGGCTTAGTTCAAATATCCCTACCTAGTTTGATAGCGGAGTTAAGTGGAGAAGTAACTAGGATAATCAAGACAAGCAATTCAATCAGGAACAAGGTAGTTAGGGTCTAATGCCATCATTTAGTGGTATAAACCTATAAACAGGAAGAGCTTCCTATTAAGTTTCGGGTTATTTGTCTCTGGAACAAAAGTCATAGTATGTTGATTGATAGATTAGAGGTCTAGAATGAAGAATAGAACAATGAAGAACTCCCGCATAAAATAAAACAATCAAGACATACTTGTTTGGAAAACAGAATTTGAATTATTTTCGAGAAAAACAATTATTTGAGTTCAAATTGTTTTTGTTTTGAGTTGAACTTAAACTACCGCTTACTAAACATGTGTTCTTACTAACTTAACTACAACCACTTAATATCTATTTGAAAAACTATACTGAAAGAAAGAAAAACAATCAAGACCTCCAACAAGAAAAATCAATTACTAAATGGTAATTTAACCAACTGAGCTACAAAAATAAAACAAATGCAATCAAGAATTCCTGAAAAAAAAAGAAATTTTGACATACTTGTTTGAAAAACCGAGTCATTATTTTTTTTCCGAGAAAAATAATAATTTAGGTTCAAATTGTTTTTGTTAAGAGATGAACTCAAGACCTTCGCCTACTAAACATGTGCTCTAATCAACTGGACTAAAATAGTTTAATATTTATTTGAAAAATTATAGATAATGAAAATCAAGACCTCCAATAAAAAAAGAATATACAAAATAGTGATCATTTGAAAAGCTACAAAGAATGAAAGAAAAAGCTACTAGAAACTCCTAAAGATAAAACAATCAAGATATACTTTTTTGAAAAACTGAATCATTTAATCATTTATTATTTTTCAAGAAAAACAATAATTTGAGTTTAAATTTCTTTTGTTGATAGTTGAACTTAAGACATCTGACTTACTAGCTTAATATTTTTTTTAAAATTATGAGAGGAATGGATAGTCAATGATTTCTTGATAGAAATCAGACTAGTTAAAATGACTTTAGTCATTGATGTTGGAGATGAGTGGGGTAGTAAATGATTTCTTTATAGAAATTAGACTCCTTAAAATGACTTTAGTCATTGATGTGAAAATTATTCTAATATTTTGTGTAAAAATTATGAGATGAATGAGATCGATAACGATTTCTTATAAGAAATTTGATTTGTCAAAATGACATTAATCATGAATGTTGACATCATTAGAATTTCTTATATAAAAAATTATGAAATGAATTAAGGATCCAAATTATTTCTTATGTATAAATTTAATTTGTCAAAATGATGTTGTCATAAATATTTTAAAGCATTTTAAATTTTTTTATAGAAATTATGTGATTAATCATGAAAGAGAATGAATGTTATATGTATAAAGAGATTAAATAAGTTGTTTGTGTTAGGACTTATTCTAATCATGTATTTAAAAAGACACAACTATGTTAGTTGAAATTATTTTTGCAAAAATTGTCTCGGTGAGAACAATCTACCTAGATTTGTTTTTGAGCATGTATAGTCGTTTCACGTTGATTATTGTTCAAAATATGGCAATGTAAGTGTTTCTATTATAGTTATATTTTATTTGATTATGTTGCTAAGTGATTATTTTTTTTGGAAATTAAAGGAAAACTATCATGACACCTGGAGTCGTCAATTTGGGTTAGCCCGTTGGGTTGACCCGCCCCGCCAAACAATTTAGACGAGTTGGGTTGAAATATTAGCAACCCATTTGGAAGTGGGCCTACACGGACCAGCCCAATAGGGTTGCGGGCCTAGCCGGGTCGGGCTTTGGTTGGCCCGTGGGTTGGTAAAAAATATCTAATTCGATTTATAGCCTTATAGACATATGTCGCATAAACCTAGTTTTTCTCTCCCAAGCAACACTACAACAGTCAATAATCAATACTTCGCCCATCGGCCGCCAACTACTTATTTGTTCCACCTTTCTTCTCTTCGTTCCCATCAATGTGCAAACTCTTATTTGTACTCGCAATTGGTTACATGTATATGCTATCGGTAATTTTATTTACAAATTTTCAATTATGTTCTTGTCTTTTTGTGACTTGTGACTTTAAATATTAGTTTATTTTGATTTGAATTTTTAACTACCTTCATTTTTGTGTATTTTATATGTAGATAAAAATCAAGAAGGCAACGTAATAGTTACATCAATATTGTCCAAACAAGGAACAAATGTCCTAGAGGATGCTGATGTAGACATTGAAGAGAAAGGCGACGAAGGAGAAGGATTTGACATGGATTATATATCGATTGATGATATTTAAATAATGTTGACTTTACTGAAATTTATATTTAATGAATTTTTCAAATTTTAGTTATTTTGTTGAGCTATTTGGTCAAGTAATGTGTAACGATAGACAATACTCTTGTTTGGTGTGTATTATGACTATTTGATCATGTTCTTGAACTCTTGTTTTCTAGAACTATTAATAATTTTTATTTGTAGTGAGAGGCCCGCCTAACCCGCAACCCACATTAGGTTGGAGATTTTCATCCCGCTAGGATGGGGGTCGGCCCGCCGTCGACCCGTCAAATGATGGGTTTTGGTGGGTAGGTCCGCTCCGCCATGGGTTGGCCTGTCTGACCGCTCTAATGACACCCCACATACATGGTCTCTCGCTTAAACTCAAAGCGCTTCCAACTGAAATCGAACCCGTGACCTTTTGATCTCTTAAGCCAACTCTTACCATTGAGCTATCTTGGTGGGGTTTGTTAAGTGATTATTTGTATATATATCATGCATATTAGCTAATAATATGATGATTCATGTTCATTCATAATAAGTATGATTACCTAGTAATTTGTATACATACATGAATAAAGATCTATTATAAATACATTTTGTTTTAATAGAAAAATTGGAAAAAAAATATGTGTCTTTTGATATAAAAAAACTTTTATGAAAAGTTGAAGTCATTTAATTAACTAAGAAACGGACGAATTGATGACATGAATAATTTATAACAATTAGTTAGTTTTGTATTTCATTAAAAATAAATTGTCAATAGTCTAATTAATTTTAATAATTAATATTCTAATTAATTATAATAATTAGTTATTGATGTATTTTATAAAAGTATTTGTTTAATTTTTTTGAATTAAAGGAGAACTAAAATGGCACCCCACAATCATGACCCCCCGCTTAAACTCAAAACACTTCCATATGGAATCAAACCCGTGGTCTCTTAAACCGACTCTTACCACTAGGCTACCTTGGTGGGTTATAAAAGTATTTGTTTAATGATATATGAAGTGGTTATAATATTTATGAATATATTAAATAAAGACTTACTTAATTTGATATTTTGAAATTAAATAATTATAAGAAAAAGTCTTATTTGATTTGAGAAATAATGTGGCAAATGTGCCGATATTATGGGATGCAAACGTGCAACCAAAAAATAAATATTTAAGCGACTTCGGTCAAAGATGTTTGAAACATTATGATTTCTTTTGTAGAAATAATGTGATATGGTGAATATTTATTTGGTTAAATATTCTAATTTCTTTTATAAAAATTAATTGTTGAAATAAATATTTTAATTGATTAAATATTTTTAATTTCTTATGTATAGATTATGTGAAGAATGATTTATATAAGAATAAACATTATAATCTCTTGTATAGAAATTATGTTTTATTTAATTAAATATTTATAATATAGTTATCTTATTCATTATATAATAAGTATAACAAAAGAAATTTGTAAAAAAAATTATGTGACAATTTCTTGATTAGAAAATCATTGATTTAAATCATATAAATGTGTGTGATTTTAAAAAAAGGTACCAACACGAATGTGGGGGCAAATATTTTATTGATAATAACACAAAAATAAATGTGTATATTATGATAAATAAAAGATAATTTTATTGTTAGAGAAATATGTTCTCTGCAAAAGATAAAGTTGCGCAACTTTACAAAAAGAAATAAACTAACAAAAAAATGTATTGTTTGATTTTCTGAGTTGGTGCTCAAATCGATATTTTAAATTTGAGGATTTTGAAATCAAGAAACGTATCATATTTTGACATTACTTTCATAAAAAATTGAAGAAACAATGTTTTTAAAAGAATTTAATGAAATAAATGAAAAAAAAGTTTATAAAGTCTTAATATGACTTATAACAAAATTTATAATAATGATATAAAAATTTGATCATACTTTTATTAAAAAGTGGATGTGACAATTATATATATCATGAAGACAATGAAAAATATTTTATTACGTGACGATATTTTATCGTTGAAAATTACGATAAAAATAATTAAATCCATTAAGGATGTGAATTTCACTACACGAAATTTCATGTTATTATCAAATGATATATTGATATTATTAATTGAAAGACTTTACTTCCACAAGTAAATATGTTTACACTTGAAAGTGCAATCTACGTATAGAAATCTTTTAAGAAAATTATATTTGATAGATTAAACGTTATAATCTATAATTTTGACTTATGTCGAAAAATAAAATATTTATATGAAAAATATATAATCGTTTACATAAAGTCAGAATAGTTCAAAGACATTTTGTCTACTAGTTATCCCAAGTAAACAATATTTTCATAAAAAAATGTTTAAATGGTAAGCATGTACGAATGACTATGTTTCTTATTAGAAGACATTCCAAGATTATCTAAGAATGTACCAACGGAAATTTCTAATTATTGTGATAATAATTTGAAAATTGGATAAACTTAGAGTCTATGAAAAGTCTAGACATAAATGTCTTAGACATAATATCATTAAACTATACTCTCTAGTAGTGTTATCATATTTGACTATGTTAGTCAAAAATAACATTGTAGATCCACTAATCAAATTATTGAATAGAGAGTTAGTTTGAAGTCTTTTGAGGCATTAGCTTACTATAAGTTAGTAGAAAGGAAAACCCAACCTATATAGACTGAAGATCCTAAGAACTAGGTTCAATGGACACCCTAATTGTACTGACTTGGAAAGTTATTGTTGAGAATTAATCATATAACAAAATAATATATATTTTGACGAGGATAATCATATTGCTTTTAATGATTCTTTGTGAACAAAGAAATCACCTATGTGAGGGAGTAGTGGGGGTCGCTTCGAAGGAATTGCAAGGCTCAATTTTATACTCTCTTACAGAACCAAGCGCGTTTTCCATGGCCAAAACGGAAACAACCATAAGAGTTTGACATGTATTAGGGATAATTCTATGTGAAATTGTATAATCATTTACACAAAAATGATGAATAATTCAAGGACATCGAGTCTACTACTCGGCTAGTAAAGTTATATACTTTTATAAGGGAATGTTCAAAAGTTACACTTATCTATCCTATGTATGATTCAACTATTGAACCTTTCAACGAGTTAATCTTTCAATTTCTATTAATGTGAGGGATTGTTGGAATTAAACTAATTCCATTAATTAAATGGAAATGATATTTGGACAAATGAAATTTACACCAAATTCAAATGTGAACTAATAGTGAAATTTAATCCAAATAAAATTCACACCAAATTCAAATGTGAATTAATTGTGAAATTTAATCCAAATGAAATTCACATCAAATTCAAATGTGAATTAAGCTGAAATTTAATCCAAATTAAATTCATACCAAATTTAGTAATTGTTACAATTAACATTAATGCATTGAATGAGGTAATTAACAAATATTGTTAATTGCAATTGTAACTATAAAATATTTATTGATGGATGTAACTTGAAAGGATAAGGAAAAGGCAAGCACGAATAACCATTCGATGGATGGATGACGGATTAGTGTCTATTGGATTAAAGAATTGATTAATGGTTTTATAGTTTAATTTTCAACTATAAATATCCCTTCACCTTGTATTCATCTAAACACATCATCTTATCATTTCTCACTTTAGAATCCAAAAGTCTTTCCTATTCTTTGTGAGCTTTCTTCGAGTTCTTGACTCGACTAGTTCAAACTTGGTGATTATGATTTAGGTGATTTGTCTAGTTCGTTGTTGTAGTGGTTTTCTGTGATAAACCATTGTAGGTTTTGTTGTACCCTAGGAAGCAACCACCGATGAAACTCTTAAGCACAAACGGGAGACGATGAAACTGTTTTAAGGGGACTGTGATTTCATAGATCTCGGAGCAAACGAGAAGACTTTTCTTCATTTCATTAAATAATCTATTGTATTTTTTTTCTATTATCATTGTGTTGTATTCAATAATATTTACGTGTAATTGTTACGAGATAAGATTTCCAATAGAAATATCTGACATGGAGATTATGTATTGATTACATGAAATTAAATGTTGCCACCATTAAAATTTCTCATACCAATTATTGAAGAACTGCCAGAGGAAATAATTTTTTCCAAACTAGACCTTCATGTAGGTTATCATCAAATTCGAAGGAAATCTATAGACGGTCATAAAACAACATTTATAACACATGAAGGTTTATATGAGTTTTTGGTAATGTCATTTGGATTAACTAATACACTCTTTACCTTTCAAAGCTTAATAAATGAAATATTTAGACTGTTGCATTCGGATGTTTGTCATTGTCTTCTTTGATGACATCATAATCTATAACAGTTAAAGACGGGAGCACCTGCATCATCTAAGGTTAGTTATGGAATTGTTGAGAACTAATGATTTGCTTCTTAATAGGAAAAATATAAATTTGGGTGCATTCAAATATCATACATGGCCACATTTTTGACAAAGAAAGAGTCACGGCTAACCCCGAGAAGTTACCAGTAATAGAAACATTGTCAATACCCCAATCAATCAAGAAACTACAATGATTCCTGGCTTTAACGGGGTACTACATAAGGTTCATAAAGGGATATGGATTAATTTTTAAGGCTTTAACTGGCCTATTAAAAAAGGGAAAGTTTGAGTGGAAGCTAGAAGCACATATTGCATTCATATAATTGAAGAAATCCATGATAACACCTCATGTTCTAGCTTTGACAGACTTTGCACAACCATTTGTGGTGGAAACTGACGCGAACGACATTGTAATCGGGGTAGTACTAATATAGGGGAACAAGTTGACCGCTTTCATCAGCCGAGCCATACCAACAACCAAGAATATGTCATTCACATATGAATGCAAACTAATAACTCTTACATTTGCCGTGAAAAAATGGCGATCATACCTTTGCTACACGCCCTTCATTGTCAAGACCGACCACGAAGCGTTGAAGCACCTTCTAGAACAAAGAGTCCAGACTCCTGCACATGAGAAATGGTTGTATAAACTTATCGGGTATGATTTCATAGTACAATACAAGAGAGGAAAAGAGAATATAGTGGTTGATGCTCTATCTCGTCATAATAATACGATACAATGTGCTGGTTTATCGGTCTACCATTCTCCAATCATTAAACGTATAAATAAAGCTTGGAAATATGGTCCCAATATGATTAAAATCATTCAAGACTTAACTAAAAAAGAAAAATCTCACCTAGGTTACACTTTTATCGATGGGAGTCTAAGGAAAATGACAAATTGGTGGTGGACTTTGATAGCGAGCTTTGTTCTATCTTGATCGTAGCCACACATTTAACTCTAATGGGTGGTCATTTAGGAGTATTAGTATCAACTAAAAAGATACAATGGGGGTACTTTTAGGTGGGAATTTTAAAAGATATAAATAAGTTTATTCATAAGTGCAATGTTTGTCAATGGAACAATATTGAACTAGTGGCCCTTAAAGGCCTCCTTCAACATTTACTTTACCTAACCAGGTCTGGCAATCTGATATGTTATTAATTAGGATTCAGTAATGTTTAGATCTAGGGTTGGACAGTACCTTAGTAATAACTTGAGATTGGATAGGATGAGAAGAGATAAGAAGAGAATTGTGATTACAGATCCTGCAATCAGATAAATGGGATTAGAATTATAGAGGAGAATACAAAATTGAGGAGAGAGAGTTATGACTAACCTTAGATTGAAATATGGATTGAATTCCTTCCATTCTCAGATTGTTGCTTTCTTAATCATTCAATTGTTGTAACTTCGTTTCCCTACAAGTTTTCCCGTCAAAAAACAATTACAACTGTCCAACCCAACTTTTTCCCGCCAAAACCAATTACAACTGTTCAACCTAACTTCTTTTCCCACCTTTTATTTAACTACTAAAATATAAAATTTTGATGTTAAAACAACTTATTTGTAAAATAATTGCTGACAATTATACCTTCCAGCTTATTTTAGGGCTTACAGCCCTAATTCTCAATTCCCTTCGTAACACAATCCATTTCAATGGACTTCATCGAAAAGCTTCCCCCAGCCGGATGAAAAACCGTCATCCTGGTAGTAGTGGATAGACTCTCCAAATTGAGACATGTTATCGGGTTAAAGCATTTATTTACTACCAAAAGTATTACAAAAGTGGTTATCGACAATGTCTACAAATTACATAGAATGTCCTCATCTATTGTAAGTGATAGAGATAAAATATTTCTTAGCTCGTTTTGGAAAGAATTTCTTAAACTACAGGGAGTTCATTAAGCTCTGTTCAACGCCTATCACCCCCAAATAGACGGGAAAACATAACAAGTTAATAATTGTATTGGTACTTATCTGCGTTGTATGGCAGGTCAAAAGCCAAGGCAATGGATTAAATGGTTACCACTTGTAGAATGGTGGCATAACACGAATTTCCACTCTACGATAAAATTCACTCCTTTTGAAATAATCTACGGATATGCACCTCATATCCACACTCCTTGCTTAGGAGGAGATTCGAAGGTAGATGAAGTTGATCGTTCACTACTGGATCGAGAAGAAGCCTTAAAATTGCTGAAATTTCATTTGAGTCGGGCCTAGAATTGCATGAAATAATAGACAAACAAACATCATGCTAAAGCAAAATTGAAAATTGGAGATTGGGCTTTAGTCAAGCTCCAACATCTCAATCTCCAACCTTATAGATAATTATTGATCCAAAGAAATCACCATAAGCTTCAGGATAATTTATTTGTGCCATTCATAATAAGTGCAAAAATAAGGGAAGTTATTGATTGGACCTTCTTGTGGGATCGAGAATCCATAATATGTTCCATATTTCACAGTTAAAAAGTTATTAAGGAAATCCAAGCAAAATTACTGCACTTCCTGAGATGAAATCGCAAACCTTAACTCTGAAAATCATTGTACGAGAAAGACATATAGGAGGTAGAAAAAATATATAAGACAAGTGCTAGTAAAATGAACATGACATATTGATGAAGATAATACGTGGGAAGACGAGTAGGCAGTTGAAATTGCACATCCGGAACTGGTCGCAAACTAGGGAAGAACAAGAGAACGTTTGTTTCGATTGAGGTCATCGAAACACTGAAGAATCAGGTATTTTTACGATCTAAGGGATATAAGGACACTTAGTATTATTTTCAATATTTTTATTTATGCAGACTCACCCTAGATTTTATGTTTTATGTTCAAACTATCTTTATTTTCTGTTTTTAACAAAGTGGCCTCATGTTAGTCTACTTATCATTCTATAACCATTTACCAGAGAATATTCAGAATCAGATTATAAGTGATTCTGAATATCCTCTTTGGAAGAGTATGAATGATATTGAATGTTTTCCTTCTCTCGCCACAAGACTCTTTAATCTTTGTTCTCCGCATTTTTGCCTCTTGTCCTAAACTCTAACTTATCTTCTCAAGTTACATCTTAGGGCGTAACAACTGAGATACAAGAGGTTGATATCAATTTGAAAATTTACAGAGAATGAAGAAAAAATAATTAAGAACTCTTGAAAAAAACAATCAAGACATAATTGTTTGAAAATGGGGATAATGTAATTAAGTTTAAGTTGCTCTTGTTGAAAATTGAACTCAAGACCTCCACTTACAAAAATATGTGCTCTAACCAACTGAGCTACAAAAACTTGATATTCATTTAAAAAGTTAAAGAAATGAAGAAAAAATAATCAATAACTCTTGAAAAAAAGCAATCAAGACATATTGTTTTAAAAATATAATCATATAATTTAAGTTTAAATTGCTTTCGTTAAGAGTTGAACTCAATACCTCCCCCACTTAATTATACTCTAACTAACTAAGCTACAAGAGCTTCATATCAATTTGAAAAATTATAAAAAATGAAGAAAAAATAATCAAGAACTTTTGTAACAAAAGCAATCAAAACATAATTGTTTGAAAAAAAAATGATCATATAATTTGAGTTTAAATTACTCTTTTTGAGAGTTAAACTCAAAACTTCCTCTTACTAAACGGGTGCTCTAACCAACCTTAAACAATCAATCAAGATATACTTATTTGAAGTAATGGATGTAGTATTTTTTCGAGTAAAAAAATAATTTGAGTTTAAGATGCTCTTGTTGAGAATTTATCTCAAGACCTCCCGCTTACAAAAACGAGTGTTCTAACCAACTAAGCTACAAGAGCATGATATTCATTTGAAAAGTTAGAGAGAATGAAGAAAAACAATCAAGAACTTTTGAAAAATAAGCAAGACATAATTGTTGTAAAAGTAAGATCATGTAATTTGATTTTAAAATGCTCTTTTTAAGAGTTAAACTCAAGAGCTCTCGCTTACTAAACGGGTCTCTTGCCAACTGAGCTACAAAAGCTTGATATTCTTTTGAAAAACTCTGAGAATGAAATAAAAAGTAATTTAGATCCCTTACAAAAAAGAAAGAAATAAAGACATAATTGTTTGAAAAAATATCATATAATTTGAGTTTAAATTGCTCTAGTTGAGAGTTGAACTCAAAACTTCCACTTACTAAACAGGTTCTCTAACCAACCTTAAAAAAATATACTTATTTGAAGTAACGGATAGAGTTAAACCCAAAAATTTCCGCTTACTAAACATTTGCTCTAATCAACCTTAAAAACCAATCAAGATATACTTATTTGAAGTAATAGATTTATTAATTTTCAAGTAAAATTATAATTTGAGTTTCCTCCTACTTATAAAACGGGTTCTCTAACCAATTGAGCTACAAGAGCTTGATATTCATTTGAAAAGTTAGAGAGACTTAATAAAAAAATAATCAAGAACACATAATTATTTGAAAAGGAGGATTGTGTAATTTACTCTTGTTGAGAGTTGAACTCAAGACCTCCCGCTTACTAAACGGGTGCTCTAATCAACTGAGTTATAAGAGCTTGAAATTCATTGAAAAAGTTAGAGATAATGAAGAAAAAATAATCTAAAATCTTGAAAAAAAAACAATCAAGACATAATTGTTTGAAAAGGAGAATTGTGAACTCAAGAACTCCCACTTACTAAAATAGTGCTCTAACCAACTAAGCTACAATTGATATTCATTGAAAAAGTTAGAGATAATGAAGAAAAATAATCAAGAACTCTTAAAAAAAGCAATCAATACATGATTGTTTGAAAAGGAGGATCGTGTAATTTAAGTTGAAGTTGAACTAAAGACCTCCCGCTTACTAAACAGGTCCTCTAACCAATTGAGCTACAAGAGCTTGATATTCATTAAAAAAAAAGTAGAGATAATGAAGAAAAAATAATCAAGAACTCTTGAAAAAAAAACAATCAAGACAATATTGTTTTAAAAATATGAGAGTTAAAATTAAGACCTCTCGGCTTACTTAACGGGTGCTCTAACTAACTAACCTACAAGAGATTCATATCTATTTTAAAAATTATAGAAATGAATAAAAAATAATTAAGAACTTTTGTAAAAAAAAAAGAGTTGAATTCAAAAACTTCCGCTTACTAAATGGGTACTCTAATCGTAAAAAATTAATCAAGATATACTTATTTGAAGTAACGGATCTATATTTTTTTTCGAGTAAAACAATAATTTGAGTTTAAGTTGCTCTTGTTGAGAGTTGAACTCAAGACCTACCGCTTATTAAACGAATGCTCTAACAAACTGAACTACAAGAGCTTGATATTCTTTTGAAAACTACTGAGAATGAAATAAAAAGTAATTTAGATCCCTCACAAAAAAAGAAATAAAGACATAATTGTTTGAAAAACTACCGAGAATGAAATAAAAAGTAATTTAGATCTCTCGCAAAAAAAATAAAAACAAAGAAATAATTGTTTGAAAAAAATCATATAATTTGAATTTAATTAAATTGCTCATAATTGTTTGAAGAATTCCAGCGAACTCAGTTGCTCTTGTTGAGAGTTGAACTCAAGACCTCCCGCTTACTAAACGGGTGCTCTAACCAACTGAGCTACAAGAGCTTGATATTATTTTGAAAAACTAACGAGAATGAAATAAAAAGTAATTTAGATCCCTCACAAAAAAGAAATAAATACATAATTGTTTGAAAAAAAGATCCTTTTGAAAAACTACCGAGAATGAAATAAAAAGTAATTTAGATCTCTCGAAAAAAAATAAATAAAGACATAATTGTTAGAAAAAAAATCATATAATTTGAGTTTAAATTGCTCTAGTTGAGAGTTAAACTAAAAAATTCCCGCTTATCTAAGACCTACCGCTTACTAAACGAGTGCTCTAACCAACTAAAATAGAAGAGCTTGATATTCATTTGAAAAGTTAGGGTGAATCAATAAAAATAATCAAGAACTCATAATTGTTTGAAAAGTAAGTTCGTGTAATTTCTTTAAGTTGCTCTTGTTGAGAATTGAACTCAAGACCTCCCGCTTACTAAACGGATGCTCTAACCAACAGAGCTACAAAAGTTTGATATTCATTGAAAAAGTTAGAGATAATGAAGAAAAAATAATCTAGAACTCTTGAAAAAAACAATTAAGACATAATTGTTTGAAAAGGAGGATTGTGTAATTTACATTTAAGTTGCTCTTGTTGAGAGTTGAACTCAACAAGACCTCCCGCTTACTAAACGAGTGCTCTAACCAACTGATGTACAATTGATATTCATTGAAAAAGTTAGAGATAATGAAGAAAAAATAATGAAGACCACTTAAAAAAAGAAATCAAGACATAATTGTTTGAAAATGAGAATCGTGTAATTTAAGTTAAAGTTTCTCTTGTTAAGAGTTGAACTAAAGAACTTCTGTTTACTAAATAGGTTCTCTAACCAACTGAACTATAAGAGCTTGATATTCATTGAAAAAGTTAGATATAATGAAGAAAAAATAATCAAGAAATCGTGAAAAAAAAAACAATCAATACATATTGTTTTAAAAATATGAGAGTTGAAGTCAAGACCTCCCGGCTTACTAAACGGGTGCTTATTTTTTTTGAAAAATGTCAATTTTTATTAAAAAGAACGCAAGATGCGTTCAAACGTTACAAAAGGGAAGTAAAAAACAAAACAATATATAAGAAAACAACATAAGTGTTTTAAATGCCAATAAGATCAAAAAAATTCCATCCCGTACAAGTCCCTCTTTTTCGGATTGAAGCGAACATGTGTAACATAAATCTTTTGAGACGCTCGTATCCATAACTTTTCCCTTCGTAAGCTCTTCTATTTCTTTCTTTCCATATTGTCCACCACATGATGATGGGAATTGGTTTTCAGTCGTCCGCGATTTTGTTTCTAGAACACAATTCAATTCATTTGACCTAGAAATCAACGACTTTTGATGGTGTATCCCAATGAAATTGAAGAAGGTTCTGCAGAAGAGTCCACATGCTCTTGGCAAGGTCAAAATGTAGAAAAATGTGATCAATGAATTCTTCACTCTTCAAACAAATATTGCATCTACTAGCGAGATGAAATCCTTTGTTTTTCAGTTTTGTTAGTTGTCAAGACTCCTCCATTAATAACTTTCCAACCAAAAAACGAGATTTTTATGGAATTTTTTATTTCCACACCTCTTTCTAAGGAAACCGGGATTGAATATTTTGGAGAGACGCATGATAAATGTAGCTGGTTTTAAAATCAGGAGAGCCAGACAAAGAAAATTTGTCATTAGTCTCTAGGTTAGTTGAAACGTTGGTAAGAGCATCTATGAGGAGAACTCGTCTTCCCTCCTCGTCGATGGAAAGTTTTCTATTTAAAGGAATTTTCCAAATAATTTGGTTAGATGTGAGAGGAATATAGTCTACCACTTTAGCCTCCTTTTTATTAGAGATCTCAAAAATATCCCGATAAGTGTCTAACAATTTTCCGTTGGGGTGCCACATATCATTCCAAAAATCAATTTTCTTACCATTACCTGATAGAATGTTTATCATTATCCTAATCATGAATATATACTATAATTATAACGCAGCGGAAGCGTACCTGAAGATGATCCCATTGTAGATCCGGATTGATCTGTTCTTGAAAGGAACGGCTAGGTCTTCCAAGACTAAGTATTATCCGTTCTCCTATGATATTGACGGGGGAAATCAAAGGACAAGAAAATGGAGGAGAGTTGAGAGAGAGAAGGCATGAGAGTTCTTCTTTGAATCTCCCTCTCCTGTTTCTTAAATAATACTTGTCTCAGGGACCTAACCCTAGTTGAAGCTCATATATTGTTAAAGTCACAATATAAGAAGGCCCACCATATTATTAATATTTGTTTTGTCACGCCACCAAATAAACAAATACTAAACGGGTATCTACAATTATTCATTTCATAATCATTAAGCCAATGACTTTAATCTAATAATATATTCTACATATATATTTAAATCCAAAATCCAACATTACCAACCGTAAAAATGAGAAGGGGATGGAGCTTCTTCCATGTTTTATAGATACGCCCCCAAAGGCTTCTACCTAGAAAGAGGCATCCATTCGATATCTTGAAGTCTGTACTTGGCGATGATTGCTTTCTTCTAGAGGCTTGTGTTTTCGTTGAGGAATCTCCACCACCATTTATAGAGGAGTGAAGTGTTGAAAAGGGAGAAATCCTTGATTTCGAGTCCTCCGTCAACAACTTCAAGCTTCGTTGTGTCTCATCTCACCAAATGAGATTTTAGTTGAGTTGGAGTTACCCCAGAGGAAATTCCTAATAATTGTGTCCATTCTGCTGGCCACCGATGCAGGAATATGGAAGAGTACAATAGTGAATGTTGGGATTGTTGCGAGGGAGGTCTTAATGAGGACCAACCTACCGCCTTTAGAGAGAAGTTTGCTCTTCTAAAGTGCCAACCTATTTCCCATTTTCTCAATAATAGGATTCCAAATATCCTTGCAACTGAATTTAGCATCGAGAGAAAAGCCGAGATACTTTAATTGGAGAGAACCAATTTTGAACCCCTTATTGAAAATGAAGAAAAAATAATTAAGAACTTTTGTAAAAAAAAAAAGAGTTAAACTCAAAACTTCTAATTACTAAATGGGTGTTCTAATCGTAAAAAATCAATCAAGATATACTATAATTATAATTTGGGTTTCAATTGCTCTTCTAAAGTGCCAACCTATTTCCCATTTTCTCAATAATAGGATTCCAAATATCCTTGCAACTGAATTTAGCATCGAGAGAAAAGCCGAGATACTTTAATTGGAGAGAACCAATTTTGAACCCCTTATTGAAAATGAAGAAAAAATAATTAAGAACTTTTGTAAAAAAAAAAGAGTTAAACTCAAAACTTCTAATTACTAAATGGGTGTTCTAATCGTAAAAAATCAATCAAGATATACTATAATTATAATTTAGGTTTCAATTGCTCTTGTTGAGAGTTGAACTCAAGACCTCCCGCTTACTAAACGGGTGCTCTAACCAACTGAGCTACAAGAGCTTGATATTTATTTGAAAAGTTAGAATGAATCAATAAAAAATAATCAATAACTCATAATTGTTTGAAAATGAAGATCGTGTAATTTAAATTGTTCTTGTTGAGAGTTGAACTCAACAGGACCTCCCGCTTACTAAACGGGTGCTCTAACCAACTGAGCTACAATTGATATTTATTAAAAAAAAGTTAGAGATAATGAAGAAAAAATAATCAAGAACTCTTAAAAAAAACAATCAAGACATAATTATTTGAAAAGGAGGATCATGTAATTTAAGTTGAAGTTGTTATTGTTGAGAGTTGAACTAAATAACTCTCGCTTACTAAATAGGTGCTCTAACCAACTGAACTATAAAATCTTGATATTCATTGAAAACCAACTGAACTATAAAATCTTGATATTCATTGAAAAAGTTAGTGATGATGAAGAAAAAATAATCAAGAACTCCTGAAAGAAAAGCAATGAATATATATTGTTTTAAAAATATAAGAGTTGAAGTCAAGACCTCCCGACTTACTAAACGGGTACTTATAGAAAATGAAGAAAAAATAATTAAAAACTTTTGTAAAAAAAAAGAGTTAAACTCAAAACTTCTGCTTACTAAATTAAATGGGTGTTCTAATCGAAAAAAAACAATCAAGCTTACTTATTTGAAATAACAGATCTAGTATTTTCGAGTAAAACAATAATTTTAGTTTAAGTTGCTCTTTTTAAGATTTGAACTTAAGACCTCCACCTATTAAACAAATGCTCTAACCAACTGAGATATAAGAGGTTAATAATCATTTAAAAAGTTATAGAGAATCAATAAAAAAAACAATCAAGAACTTTTGAAAAAAAGCAATCAAGACATAATTGTTTTAAAAATATGAGAGTTGGAGTCAAGACCTCCAAACTTACTAAACGGGTGCTTATTGAAAAATGAAGAAAAAATAATTAAGAACTTTTGTAAAAAAAAAGTTAAACTCAAAACTTCCACTTACTAAATGGGTGTTCTAATCGTAAAAAATAATCAAGATATACGTATTTGAAGTAACAGATCTAGTATTTTCGAGTAAAACAATAATTTGAGTTTAAGTTGCTCTTGTTGAGATTTAAACTTAAGACCTCTTACTTACTAAACGGATGCTCTAACTAACTGAGCTTGTTGAGATTTAAACTTAAGACCTCTTACTTACTAAACGGATGCTCTAACTAACTGAGCTTGATATTCATTTAAAAATTTTAGAGAGAATCAATAAAAAAACAATCAAGAACTTTTGAAAAAATAATCACTTACTAAACGGATGCTCTAACCAACTGAGTTACAAGAGTTTGATATTCATTTTTAAAAAGTTAGAGAGAATCAATCAAAAACTTAAAAAAAAAAACAATCAAGACATAATTATTTTGAAAATAAGATCATGTAATTTGATCTTGTTGAGGGTAATTTGATCTTGTTGAGGGTTAAACTCAAGACCTCCCGCTTACTAAATGGGTGCTCTAACCAACTGAACTACAAGAGCTTTCTTTTCGTTTGAAAAACTATCGAGAATGAAATAAAAGTTAATTTAGATCTCTCGCAAATAAAAAAAATAAACACATACTTGTTAGATAAATCAAATCATGTATTTTTTTCTTAAAACAATAATTTTAGTTTAAATTGCTCTGGTTGAGAGTTAAACTCAATACTCAATTAGAGAATAACAAAAACACGAGCGTTGTTAGATATATTTGTCACCCAAAAAACTTGTTTAACAAGAAAAAGATTGTGAAACAACATTTAATCCTTCGATTGACTTTGCAATTTCGCTTTCAAAGCTTCAATAACTGCTGAGAAGTCCTTGTCACTAAGCCCGTTAGACTTAGCCACCTTGTATAGTTCATTTGCGGCTGCTGCAATTGGTATTGGTTGTGAAACACTTTCAGCTAAACCCAAAGCAAGCCTAAGGTCCTGGAAACATTCCAAACCAATCTTAAGTCAGTCTGACCGATCAGTGTTTTCTTAAAATCCATGAAATGGAAGATATGATAGTAGATAGTGGGGAACAAACCTTTTGTTGATGCTTGAGGGGGAAAGCCGTAGGATATTTGGATTGGACCATCGAAGGACCTTTCATCGAGAACATTGGAGCATTTATTGCCCCTTGTGAGATAACCTCCACTAGAACTTTTGGATCCAATCCTACTTTCTCACTGAGGAGTAATCCTTCTGAGAATGAAGCCATCATGCTGCAATTTGTTAGATATTTTGGATATGTTAGTAGAAATACTTTCAACTCATAAACAGCACACAATAAATAAAAACATACAATCATCGGAATGATATGAGCCTCGAGAGGACTCATCAAAGAAGATAGTACATAACATTCCCATAATCTTTATTTAAATTACAGTAAATACAAAAGGAAAGTGCGAGAAAGGAGAAAAATAGAAACATTATTTGGAAAGTGGCATTTTCCTCAAAGTTGGTTAAATTTGGATCCCATTGAAAAATTGCCAAAGCTATTAAAAGATATTATTATCCCATTTTTTGTTAGAAATTTTTGGGTAAAGGAAGTGTAGAGTTGTATTTGAAGCTAGATCACAAGCTAGATCATTGGATGTGATTTAAAATGTTTTGGCTTCTTCCTTATTATATAGTTTTATCAATGTTTCAATCCAGATAAAAAAAAATATTGAAACCAAATAGGCTCAATGGAATGGCCTTCACCCTCCAATACAAGTCACCAAAGAAAGAAAGTGAACAAGAAATTCAACATCATAATACATTGATAAAAACTGGTAAAGAAAAAAATTATTACCTTCCCATAATCATGTTGACGACGAGTTTCATTGCAGCTCCATTACCCACATCGCCAAGGTAAAATTTTGACTGAAGTTAAGGAACGACAAGGATAAGGAAAGTGAAAACAAAAACAAATTACTTTTAATGAAAAAAGAAGAAAAAGAAAAGGAACAATATAAATATATCAACCAATAATTACCTTCCCCATTATATCCAACATTGGAGCCACAGTTTCAAACAAAGATCTGTCACCTGAAACATTGTAACTATGACTTAAGGTTAAAGAAATTACATATAAGAGTGTGTTGCATTAAACACAAGATTACCCACACATAATAGGCAGCAACATTTGTATTTTTCTAAACCTGAAGCAATTGGTTTTCCTTTAATCACCATAATACTTGTGATTCGAATTCTAGTTCCTCCTAGATTATGATATATTGTTTGAAAATACATGCTTTTGGTTTGGAAGACACAATAATTTTTTGGACTTTTTTCCAAAAAATATAGGGTTGAAGAAAAGTAATGTATTTGGGCCATCCATTTTGGGGTTATTTAAACCCTAACCCACATCATAAACAAACTAACTCTACCATCTTATAGAAACAAGAGGCAAAAAACAACTTACCAGCAGTTAGAAATATTAGTTGTCCATCCTCTGCTGGCTTTTTAGACCCTGAAACTGGAGCCTAGGTGAAAATCAGCATAACCACCAAGCAAGGAGGAAACTAATCTCTAAAACAAACTCACCTCAAGAAATTGCGCTCCAGTGGCGTTAATGCGTGCACTAATCACTTTAGAAGTATCAACGTCAACCGTAGAAACATCCACATATCTTCAAAGATCAACATGGAGAATGTGAAATTTGGGAAATAGGAGAAAATTCAGGAGGAAAATCGCGATTTGAATCGGTACCCTTTTCCTGCAGTCATTCCTCTTGCAGCTCCATTCTCTCCACAAGCAACATCAAACTGAAAGAGGGAGGGGTTAAGAATAAACAACAACAAATTGGTTTATGGATAAAAGGTGGTGGCCTTGCTCAACCAAATTCAAGCATATGCTTACTGCACTTTCAGGGTCTGCAAGCATGGCAAATGTGACATCACAAGATGCAGCTACTTCCTCGGGAGATGACTTGTACCTGCGGGCAAGAAGTTTCACTTTCCTGATATTAACTGCAAAAGAACAAAGCCACACTTTTTTTTCTCATTGAGAAACTTAAAAATATTTTCAGTCAGCAAGACTAAAATGGTTAAGTTGAGACTGGTTTCAGAGAATAATCTAAGGTCTTGTTTTAAGATAGAGGGTGTTTTATATTGGTTGCTAATTTGAACGATGTGATGGAAGATTAGATAGTGAGTTATTTGGAAATAATTTGAAATAATTCACATCAAACAAGGCTTAAACAACAAAATCCGATTATGACACACAACAACTAAAATCTAATGAGTAAACTTTTTCTAGAATTTGCATTTTCTACTCTGACATCTGGCCTTGTTTGGGAATTCTTTTTTGGGATTTATCCAAGCAATCGAATCATGACACAATTTTATTTTATTTAAAAAAGGTCCATGTATATTAAAAATGAAAAGAATTGTTTAAGCACAACGACAAAACATGAAAAGAAAAAAACAAAATAAAAATTAAAAAACAGTACTCAATAAGTTATCGAGCAAAATCTTGACACAATTCTTACTCCATCAAATGATCTCAAACGCCATCTAAAAGACATATATCCTTATATTCTTTACTAATTTATCAATTCAAATTTAAAATAGGCTTTGTAAGGACACATGATCTTTTACACATGGGATTTTGATAATCTGGTTATGATTATTATCTTCAAATAATTACTAAAGATTATGATTAAACACAAGATTATGATTATTATCTTCAAATAATTCAAACAAACCCGATAACTGAAGCTCAAACAACCTCTAGGTCATAGAAGTCTAGAGGCATTGATTGATACTAAATGATATGAGATAATTCTCAATGTCTGCACATTATGGACAAGCTTAGGCCGTTCTAAGACTTTTTGTATATTTTTTGCTCTTTTTTTCTTACTCCCTGTATGGGACCGGTTGTTTTAACTTGATTTATTGTTGTTGTTTGTTTTTATTCACCTTCTTAACGCCCTTTTATAAAATGACCATTTATTCGAAAAAGATAATGAGAGAATGCACAGCATGGACAAGGGGCTCACATCTTCACCAGACTTATGTGATTCTACAAAACTTGCCACAGATAAAAAGTGAAGCTTATCAGCACAACATGACCTACATGGAGGTGCCAGAATAAAAATAAAAAATAACTAACACCCGAAAACCCTAGAAGAATAAATCATCTTATGTGGTCATATCTATTCTTCATTTTAGTTTCGCCATAACTTTACTTCTGAAAATCAAATAAGTAAATAGCTTTATTAAACCAAGCTTCCCCTTGAGGAGGGGATCTAGAAACATAAAATAACTGAAACTAATCTATAGCATTGCAGTTAATGAGCTTCTAGATTAGTGAAAGTTAATTAACTTCTATTGAAACTGCTAATTTGTTTTATAATACTTTCAGTTTAGTTTCATCTTCTTCAAAATCTTTGCAATGTTCAATCTCAGAGAATTGAAGGCGACATAACTATGCTTTGATTTCTCTCAGAGATTATTTTTCTATTGCTCTTAGGGAAATGGGTACGAACTCTAACGGTTAATTTTTGTTATCCTTAAATCAGTTTTTTCGAACTGATGTAAATGTGTTTCATAATTGTTCTTGATGGGTGCTCTCATAAACATCAATTTTTAATTTTTATCCTAAACATAATGAAATGTAGAAATTGCATACTTTCTTCCTGTTGAGTTTATTAATATCCGACTTACTTGGCGCCTAGCGAGATTAGCAGATCACATTTACTCTTGGTCCTATTCCAAACTGTTACATCACATCTGCAGACAAGCCAATTATAAGAGAAAATAAAATGTTACTACAGTATTTCTAACAGGCAGAAACAAATTAACATATATGCTTTAACCATCGTTAATTATCAAACTGTACCCTGCTTTTATGAGATTTTCCGCCATCGGAGTGCCCATAATTCCAAGCCCAAGAAAGCCTATGCGTTCTGGAATGACAGCCACTGCACGTACAAAATATATCTCAAATTTAGTTAGAATATTGGATAATCAAAATGACCAAGTTGAAGATTTGTGTCATCTATAGAACATCATCCTTTCAATCAAAATATTTCATTACCAAGATCCAATAAATCCCATCTCTTATTAATTTCACTATTAGTTTCTCAAGATCTTTTCATATTTGTGCAATTATTTTGAATTAGAAGGCCATACATTGAGCCTCCTGTCTAATTGTTCTTCCTTTGCTTCTCAAACTCTCCCTAAGATGTTTCCAATTCCAATAACATCTCCTACCCATGAATTAACAAAACCAACAAGTCTTATTCTCAAAGCATTCATTCCAAGAGTGGGTTTTCAAATTTTCATATCCCTAGATAGAAGCTTTAACACAATAAACAAAAATGTCATCATGATTTTTTAATTTGCAAGTTAAATTCTGTTTAGGGTAAGTATGTTTTGGACGAATTGACAGTTAATAGCTTCCAATTTGAATACCCAGTTGATAAATTCGAGTGTAAAGGTCTGACTAAAGAGATAATAGAAAGTAATCGTACCTATGGCAGAGGAAACTGACATCTGAGAAGAGAAGGCCTTAAAGGAAGGATGAAATGTGGGTCTTCTCGAAGATGAAGAGCGAGATTGAGCAGTGAAATGAGTGGGCGAACGATGGAAGAAGCTTGAACAGCTTGCCATGGCAGTAGAAAGAAAGGTGGGAGAAGATGAAGTTAGAAGAGAAGAGGGGGTGAAATTGGCCTTGAAAAGGGTAGTAGCCATTTCAATATGGAAGCTTATTGTCAATTTCTCAGTTGGCCCACTCGTCTGCAAGGGAAAGGGAATGGAAGAGGGTATGGGCTGAAGAAGACGAAGAGGGGATGGATATAGCTAGAAAAACTAACTGCCAACTGGTGGCTTTCAAGGCTTTCAGAATTCAGTTCAATAGTCATATTTCAGCTTATTTACTATAATTGTTTTTGTTTTTGTAGAAAATAAGTTCATAAATTTTATTGGAAACAATACTATATATATTTAAATATATTTGGTTATTAAACATAAATCCATATTTAGGGTCGAAAATTTTGTTGGATAACATTATTTGTATTTATTTATTAATTATTACTGATTTAATACAAATTATTAATATAATTAATTATTATTTTTTACTATAAATTAGTTATATATAACGTGGAACACTTCATATAAATATTAATGTTTACACCAACTATATTACATCGGGATATAATAAATATAGCTTACAAATTGAGCTATTAGTCAAATTATATTATTGCAAACTTAATCACGATTTATCGACAAAAATTGTCTCAATAAAAGACGACAAAAATATTTTGACAATGTCTTCAAATTTACTGGAGAATAAGAAGATTGACATCTACTAGTTAATGAGTTAGAGATACTTATAGTTATTGACACAGAAAGTGTCATCTCATATTTGGAAGGTCAATAGATTAAAGTATTGATTGAAGAAGATATTGAAATACCGATTGAAGAGGTTGAAATACCAATAGAATAAGATATTCAAATACCGATTGAAGAAGAATCGATTTTTTATTCTCCTCTTCAATCAGTGTTTTATCAGTACTTCAATCTTTTTTTCAATCAATACTTCAATCTCATCATGAATCGATACTTCAACCGATTCACCTTCCAAATATAAAATGACATTTTATGTGTCAACGCTTATAGGTATCTCTAGCTCATTAACTAGGTAGATGTCAATATTCTTATTCTCTTGTAAATTTGAAGACATAATCCGATGACTGATAACCCAATTTGTAAGCTATATAGGTTATATCCCAATAGATGATGTATCCAAATTCATTATAAACTTAACAAATTTAGATTCATTAATATAGTTGGTATCACCATTAATATTTATATAAAATGTTCAACATTGATATATGACTAATTTATAGTCATCCTAAATTAAAAGAAAGAGAAAAAAACAGTTATATTAACAACTTGTATTAAGCAAGTAATAATTAATAAATAAATATAAATAATATGTTATTAATAACCATTTTCAACCCTAAATATGGATTTATGTTTAATAACAATTCAATACTAATAATTGTTGATATTCTTGTATTGAGCCTCAATTTATTTTTTATTAAATCATTCATTATCATGATAATTATATACTAATTTTGAAATTAAATATATTACAAAATTAATTTGCATGACTAAGATCACTAATCAAACTAAATTCTTAAAAATCAAATACTGAATTAGACATTCTAATTAACTTGTATTTATATCTTAATTATACCCTTTTCAATTAGTCTTGTTACATGAACATAACTTCTAATATCATTGAATTGAAATGAAATGTTGAGTTAGAACCCATTACTCTTGATCCACTAATACAGAATTATACCTTGATTGAAGCTAAAGGTCAAAAGATAGAGAAGTTTGAAAAAAAAAAAAAAAAAAGACTATCACCCACAAAATTGATATTATCTATCTTGATGATAGATGGGTACGGGGTTTTACTACGGATAACAAAAATGGAGACAAAATGTATGAACGTTTTGTTGTAAAGTTTATGATAAAATGATTACATGAACCTGTCATATTATTAGGTCATATTCAAGATTTTTGATGGATAATATGACTGTTTTCAACACATTTTTAATGTGATTAAAGAGCTCATTAGTTTCTCAAATAATGAAGAATTAATTACAAGTAGGATAAGAAATTGAGCAAGGAAATCCGATGGACATATGAGAAAGTTTCCTTGGAGGATTGAAAGTTTCACCAGATTAAAGACCTGCTAAAAAAAAGTAAGATCAGTATAAAGAGTACAAATCTAACTTTAAATCCTAAATTTTAAAATTTTCAGATTGCATCAAATGATATAAATCTCCATATTTAGCCTAACGACAACAAATAATATAGCATTTTTATGATATATTACGACAACGAATAAGACAATCCTTTCATCTTCGTCCATATTAGTGTAGATAAAACGTATAAACGACAAAGTAGAATAACGGCGAAGTCTTTGTCACGAGAAAATAACACAGTAAAAATCGAACTGAACTTAGATACTGTTGAAAAATGTTGAAGGTGAAAGAAGAAAAGGGTGAAGAAAGTGGAGAGGAAGAGGAAGAGTTAGTTATGTTTGGTTAATTCATTTTTATTAATAATTGTATAAAAAAATGTCTTGGCTGACATATGAAAAAAATATTAACGTTGTTTTCTTTATTATCGTTTAAGAAATATATTTATGAAATTGCCACAACCTCCAGTATATATTTAGTAATTTTTTCATTTATATTATTTTTAGTTTTATTTATAATTTTACACTTTTTTAATTCAATTTTATCTTAAAATATTTAATCAAGTTCAATATATATTTTTTTATAAAATAAAAAATTATTATGCTGTGATGCTAATAAAATATTAATTTGAAAGTTAAACTATAGGTTTAACTATAGGTTTGAAAAACAAAAAACTATTTACTTAAAAAAAAAATTTCAATAAGTATATTAATTTTATTTGAAATAATATTCTAAAACATTAATTAATTAATTATATATTAATAAATTTAATAATATTTGTTTATTAATTTTTTTCATGTAATACATGTGTTTGTTTTCAAACAGGACTAATGTTGGTAAAATGACTTAAGTAGATATCAAAGTTTTAAGTTATTTTTTCCGTTAAATAACTCAAATAAATTTGTATGAATCAAACCATTCAAACCACCACACAAAACTTCATTCAAACTAAAAATTATCAAGTGCCAAATATAGGATTTGAGATAATAAAAATCGATCAATTGTGGTCAAATATATAATCTATCCAAATAACCAAACTAGATAAATTATACATAATCATCAAACATTTCATACATCCAATCATATAAGATCTACTTAGTAAAACCAAATTTAAAATTGTAAAAATAAAAGTCACAATTGGATTTGCGACCATCCTTAATTTAACTTAATTATAAGATTTTATTTATATTAATTGTTACAATTTAGACTAAATTAAAACATATTTTAATGAAGTAGAAGACTGTACATTATGATTTATATGAGATACATTTAGATACATCAAAATAATGTTTTTCGTTTTTTTCTAAGATTATATCTATTGCTTACAAAATGACATAACAAAAAATAAACAAACATAACACAAACAATTATTTTTTTTAATTTATCTTAGATTTAGTAAAAAATTTGGTACAAAACTACATTAGTAAACATTAATACATTATACAACAAACATTGCATTTCAACCTTAGCGGATTGCTTGCTACCAAAAATCGAATAGTTTGTTCTGGTTCCTCTTACAAGAAAGGGCAAAAGTGTAATTATACTTTCTTTTATTGTTTTTGTAAAATGTCTGTTTTTACCCCTTCATGTGAGAGGGAATAGGGGAGCAGAGATTTTTAGTAGTAGAGGATCAAGCCTCAAGTTGAAGCACAAAGTTGAAGCATGTCATTATACATTATACTCCCACAAACAAATCAAACCAGTTTTCGAAAGATGAACCTCCTTTAAATCAACCAAATATAGACAAAAAAAAATGCTAAAAAAATTCAAAGGAAAAAACAAAACTCCAGGTCTCCTCTCAAAGTAAGAGCATTCAAATCATGTTGAGTTATGATCTTTTGAGAACACTGACATTATGGACTTGTGCTACTTTCTTCTTTCTTTTATGTTCATTCACTTTCCTTAATTTGATGTTCTTAGTTTGTTTTGTTTACATAATCTGTTTTCTGTCCTTCACACCTTTCATGGATGAATGAAATTTGTTTCACTTTTCAAAAACTTTTAACACTTTATTCCAAACACCCTCACCAATAAAAATAAAAATGGGGTGAATATGATTCTAACAAACTCCGAGTTCTTTTAAGGGGTGAACGTCAAAATACGGGATTTGGATGGAAAGAAACAACCATAAAGAAGGAACAACAGTCTGAGATTCTTAATATGTGCTCTTTTCCTAAACATGGAAATTCACGTTGTTTATCGTTTCAGTACCTTTTCGGGATGTTACACTAGTTTAATAAAATTTTACATTTTCAGAAAAAATATATTAAGTTACAATTTACAAGTCATTTTGATTATCTTACAACATTAACAGCAACATTATTCAAAAAAAATGAAAATGGTCTAACCTGGAAATTTATGTGTAAAATCTCAAGGAGTCGAAAGAAGGAGAGGCATCAATTGTTTGATTCGATTAATTCACAAACTAGCTATACGAACTCCTCCAATCCTACTCGAGCCACAAGTGAAGTCTGGTTGATCAACTGATGTAATCGTAAGTTCACTGCTTGCAGATTCTAGCTCAAGAATCACCTAACATCCAAAAACACAAAACAAGTTCATGATCCAATGGATTATGGTTATGTTAGATGAGTTTGAAGTAGTTCTTTTATAAATAATATTTGGTAACAAACAAATCTTCACATCGGACTATTTACAAATAAAAAATAAAATAATTTGGTGACAAGCAACATTATATTTCTCATTTTTTCATCTAAATAAAAAAATTAAAGTAAAATTTAGAAGGGAAATTTTATAATTTAATAAACTGTTTTTGAGCTACTAGAAAATATGTAAGTACATTTACTATTATTATTTGTTTTGAACGTAGAATGTTAGCATAACTCACACCAATAACATTCACTTCAACTTAAAACGTTAGAATCATTCTAAGTAAAAATCAAATCCGTGACATTTGGTCTCTTAGTAATTATTTTTGACACTCGTACTACCTTAGTGAGTTTACATTTAGTTGTCAAAATCATAAATACATACAAAATAAAGCAAAAACACACAATTTTGAATCACGATTAAAAAATAGATATACCAAATGAAGCAAAACACCACACTATAATTTATATAGTCATCAATAAAATAATTAAGATCATAAACTATAAAATTATCAAAGTTAAAATTGAACTTTGATAATTTTATAGTGAGATCGAGATTATGTTAGATATTGTAACAAAATATCAGTTAATAGGGTCAATCTAATATCTATAATAAGTAAAAGGATTTTAGGTAAGAAGTTGTCATCATCCATTTAACATTCAATTTATAACCTTCCTTCATGGTTGGCTCACCCTATTTATAATCATATAGGAGTATGCCTAGGGGTGATCAAATATTTGGTAAACCTAAAATAATTCAAAATTCAAAAAATGAAAAGAAAAATTACATTACTGTATTTTTTTATAATGGGTTGGGTAATTATAGTTTGGGTTCTGTGTTGGATTTACCCAAATGCTCACCCTATTGAGCTAGAAAAATTGCATAGCTCAATACACATACTACAAAAGTGTAGGACTTATATAATATATTTTCTAACATCTAATCTTTCTAGAAGCATTTACCAACCCTAACACACAAAACACAAGCTTCCTATACATATAAAGATCCAGTTCATGATGTATTTCAAGCAAATAGAGAGAGTTACAGAAGCTGTACCACTGTATTTTCTCCGTGTTTAAGGATTGGAGCAGGAAGATATAGATTACATTGCGGTCCAAGTGACTGTAGAATGAGAATGATATAGTTTCTTAATACCATCATTTTCAAGTGTAATTTAAACATTTAAAAAGAAAAAAGCTTTAAGCTAAAGGAGTTTCTTACCGGCCAAAATCTTCCTAAATTAAAATCATTGACAAAGACAATGCCTTTACCCCAGCCACGGAATGACAGGAATGTGTCTTTAACTTGATCTTTCTTTATAATTGTAAATCGACCACTGTAAAATGCTGGCTCTTTTGTGAAGTTACCTGTATCCGAGAAAGAGGGAAGGCGTTAGGGAAAGAATAAGATAAATGTATCTCATTTTATAGAGTAACAAAACCTGAGTTGTGTTTAAATGATTGAATGATTCGTGAATGTAGAACTGGAAGAATGTGATCAAAATTCAGCATATCATTTAAGTTGGGTAGAGGGACAGGTGTCATTTTCCACCCATTCAGTTCTTTTCCATCTAGATAAACAGAAGAAAGAATCCCCTGCATTATAAGACAAGTAAAAAAGACATACTTAAGATTCATGCAATGTTATAAAAATAAATAAAATTAGAAAAAGCCTCAAGCCACAATCAAGATGCTGAATTTGACAGTGGGCGTGATTACTCTATTGAATATTAATGCATGGAGAAAAGTAATAAAAATCAATATGGGAACCGCCAACAATATTGTGTGAATTGTAAACAATTAGGACTTCTGTTTTAGTGAGGAATTTTACCTTCCTGTCAAATATATAAGCCCCATAGTTCACTCGACCCATATTTTCAACCTATAAAAGCAGAGACAGTAAAAGATAGGAGTTACAGTTTTTTCCCCATGACATGCCAAGATTGTAATGACTTATCCCCAGCTTCATTATGAAAATAACAAATGAACTACTGGCCCATTTCACTTCACAACAAACTTGCACTTTAAGTGAATTTAGTACTTATGTAAAAATTAAAATGAAAATAAAAAGTCAACTTTTAACCATTAAAAGGCGTGAACACGAAATGTGTTTTAAAGTATAAGCTAAGGAAATAAAAGAAAGCCAAGACAATCAGATCCCAAGCAGCTCAAAGACTTTACTTGTCAAGAAACACGAAAAGGAGACAAATCAAGCACTATTACAGCCTTCCATTTCTAAATGAGGATTAATCGTGCATATTAATTTAACTTTTTGTAACTCCAGGAACATGAATCGTGTAGTATGGAAATACGTATATTGTCCTTTGAGTTGCAAACAAGTAGTAAATGAGTTTAATTGTCTGCATTATTGTTTGTTTAGTATTTTTAGTGAAATCTAGGACATATAAATAGATTTTTAAAGAAACCCACCAAGATAGCCCAGTGATGAGAGTTTGCTTAAGAGACCAAAGGTCACGGGTTCGATTCTAACTGGAAGCGCTTTGAGATGTTGAGTTGAGGTTTACATGAGAAATTCAGATATTTAAAGGACAATGAGTGTAATAAGAGGAATGACTGACAACAAGCAACATGTTGAGTGTAAACAAAATAACATGTTGAGCGCAAGCAAAAATTGCACCAATTCCAAGGAAGATGAGAGATAATTCATCAGTAGAGTATAGGGGTAATATGGTGATTAGTAAAGTAAGTTAGTGGGTTAGTCGCTTATAAATTTTAAGGAAACATTGGAATAATGAATGAATTACTATTGAATATGGTTTATCTCTCTCAGAGCCTTAAGCCATTCTTGTCTCATCTTCATTTCTTCTACAAATTCTATATCTCTAGGCTGGTAAGTTACAAAAACATAATTCCTCCCAATCTTGAACTTAATGTTTTCCCTATGACATAACTGATCTTTTAGAATTAGTATGTATCAGGTAACAGAAATATGTGATAATAGTTGAGAATAGAAAATAGTCATCTACCAGTATGTATAAGGTAACTTTGGATGGGCATTGAGTATGTGGAATATAAAGATCATTGTTGGACCATCTCTCTATTGTACCAACATATGTCCGTCTTTCAGGATATTTTTCAGGACACAAGATGAATACTTGACCTCTGTCATGCACCTGCAGCAAAACAGCCTATATCATATTCCCATTTCGAGAAGCTGCAAAATTCTACTGAATTGTATTGACACAAAATTATTTTTATGTCTCAGTTTCAGATGACTGAGGCTTTAAAAGAACCATAGTACTACTCCATATATCAAATGAATGAAAAAAAAAAGGAAATAATGACCATAAACATAAGCCAATATGCAGTACTTACTCATACTTGATTGTGGTGATATTCGATTCCAAATTCTCAATAATATGATAAAGCAAAAAAATGAATCACAATTCTTTTCTCAAGATACAATTGGTAACTGCTCCTTTTTTCTTCAAAAGTAGACTCCCAAAAATTGTTGTTCACGAAAGTGTCAAATGCAAACAGCCTTATCCCTATATCAAGAGAGGTAGTTCCCAACTTGGAACTTGTTTGATGTGGGTTATTTGGGCTAATAATCCACTATCTAATCAACCATCAGTTCTTCAATCACATCACTTAAATCATCAACCAAAACACCTTACTTAATTTTTTATAACATTTTAAATATTAAATACTAAAGATATTTTGGTCATTTTATCCCAATAATCCACTTTTATATCAAACAAGATTTTTTTTCAAATAACCCAAGATCAAGAAAATGCCTTGAATGATAAACAAAGTATTCACAAAGTGAGCACTTGATTACCAAGTTATCTAAGCACAACCATCAAATCATACTTCTTAGAAATCCAATGATGATGTCCTTCAATCACTAGAGACATATTCGAGACATTTTATGAGAAGCATATAAATAAAGAGAGACAACAAAGTAGTACCTTCGGAATAGATAGGTAATTCCCCTTGGGACTTGGATCATATTCAGAAGCATATAATACAATCCCGGAGTTCTACAGAGAACATGAATCCCAATGTGAAAAAAAATGTCTGAGTTCAATAATTGATAAAATGCTTTTACAAGAACCGTACAGGATTTTTAAGTACCTGGCCTACAGATTCCATTGAATTTGGGCTTTCAGATTTAACAGCAACAATCGTGTTTGTTGTGTTAAGTATATCAAGCAAGAAAGCAGTTTTATGCAACTTAATGCGTCCATATCCCATCTTTCCAATATCAGCAGGAAGTGGTGGAATTGATTTTTTGGTATATCTACTTATAACCTTCTGTAATTCTGAATGCAGTAAACTTTAGTTAGTAGCTGCCTACTTGACTCATAACTTGCAAAAAAAATATTTGAACCTCTCTTATAAATTGTGGAGTGAAATTGAGAGGAATATGTAGATTAAGATATCTGGGATGATAATAGCAATGCAAAATGACCCAACAGTTTGGAACTTGGAAGAAAAGAAATCTTCGAGAGAGAAAAGGAAACTATTATTTTGAAACAATCAGCCAGCAGGGATTTAGAAAATACCTTTAAACTTTGCATTGTCCACATCACCGAATTCTTTAATAGGTGCATCCTGGAATAGACCCATTTTGATAAGAAAATAAATTCCTAATTATATGACCTAAATGGGAATTCTTGAAAGATGAAAGATCTTTATCACATAGTCATAGGAAGTAAGATCAGGCTTGTAAGCAGATTCATTGTTTGCATCTGTGTTCGCACCACTATAAAATCCAAAGTTTGTTCCACCATGTGCCATCTAGATAGAAAAAAATAATAATAATTTGTGGTATCAATAATATGTGCAGAAAATGGTCTAATGAATCTGGTGTTGAAAATTTTGACATACATAAAGTACAGCTGAAGCATTTCTTGACAGTATTTCTTCCAGGGCTGCTGCAGTAGAGCGGGCATCAGTCGTGGCTATTTTTTCTCCCCAATGTGTGAGCCAGCCCGTGTAGAATTCTCTGGATTGAATATACATTATAAACATCTTGCAAGTGCAGTATTGTAGATAGCATGACCATGATGATAGAAGACATCACTAACGCAGAAAGTGGAGGTGATTTCCCAGGTGCATTGAATTCTTTTTGCAACTTGAAAATAGGCCATGGATTATCACCAGTAGTGAAGTCAACAGCTGGGAAAACAAACAAGTCAGCAATTAAATTTGTTTAAACCAACAAATCTAGTCTCATTATCACATCAAAGTATAATAAGTACTTTTCTTTCTCATGTACAAGAAGCATAAATGTATTATTATAACCTGGATAACCTACCTTTAACCATCGACTTCCAGATCTATTTAAATTATCTAAACATTAAACTTAATTTACAATATAATACCAGCTGTGAAACGCATTACCTGAAAATACAGCATCCCCACGAATTGTTCCTTTTTCAAGATTTTCCCTTGCACCTCCATCAGTAGTGTATCTGCAGATTATGAAAAAGTATTTGAGACAAGTGTTTCACTTTTAGCATAATATAGGCGGAGATTAATACTGTCCCAAAATCCATTTCATACAATCTATTTGATTTCAGCAAACTCCTATTTTTCCACAGTACAAGATATATAGTTCAAAGCAAATGCATGTTTATAGACATGCTATAACTGTATCTGCAAATTGAGGAGATTTATCACTAACCATAATAAAACAGTAAATAAGCTGCAAGTTTTTCTAGACGTAGGCTCTTATTCAAGGTGTGAAAAAAAAGAGAAAACATATTAAATTATAAGAGAAAGGAAAAAGACCAAATACATATGTATGAAAATGAGCATACATCTCCTATTCTAACCTAACGGCAACAAAAGGTGAATATCAGAATATCCCCAGCCTCCCTGAGGTCTTAGGTTCGAACCCGTTAGGAGGCAAGTTCTTAGTATGGTTAAATGATTAAGTGTGTTTGCAGGTTATGTTTTAACCCATGGGGATTAGTCGCACTCCAAAGAAGAAACGGAACCCAATGTTTTCAAAAAAAAGAGCAGATACATGCATGAACTAAATATGGAGCAAATCGTTATACGGAGTTAACAACAATGGGCAAATAGGCATCATAACTGAAAATTCAAACAGTCCTTAAATTTGATGGCATGACAGCCACTGTCACATATATATTTGTAAAAAGACCCCTTTCAAAAGTCCTATGCCACATGGCATCCAGCTTAGAAAAAAAATCCAAAAGTTTTACCTCTCTTTTCCCGCGGGCATTCTGATACAAAAGATTGTTAGGGTTAAACCTAACACTAAAATAATTAATATGGAAATAAATAATTATTAATATGGGAATAAATAATTATTAATATGGAAATAAATAATTAATAATAAGACAATAGCCAAAAATGTGGGATTGATGGGAAAATTGATTATGGCAACTGGAAAGTATATAAGGAAGAGATCCTGATTTGCAGAAATACATAAGACATTATTCGAGAAATCTCTCAAGTCAACTTCTCTCTCTATCTTCTTCCTCTTCCCCCATTGTATTCACCCTAGCAGTTAGGGTTCTATCTCTCCCCTATTAATTATTATCTTCTCTTCGTTCTTAATTATAATTATTTTATTTATTACTTTCAAGATATATACCTAATTCAAGTTTAGGTATATCACTGGTTTCTGCAAATCAGGATTTCTTCCTTATAATCAATTATCCTGCCTATCCCACCTTTTTGGCTTATTGCCTTATTATTAATTATTTATTTCCATATTAATAATTATCTATTCCCATATTAATAATCATTTATTTCCATATTCATTATTCTAGGGTTAGGTTTGGGTTAGTAAACATAACCCTAACAATCTCTCGTATCACATTCTTCCATTCTTCTCCAATTGAAACATGCAAATGTAATTGTTTTAGTACTACCGGAATCTCTTTTGAAGGAAAAAAACAAGCAAACATCAGAAATGAGGATACATTTTTTTTGTTTCACATACAATTGTTTTAACCAGTAAGAAACATCATAATGATAAGCAGATGAAATCAAAAGAAAAAAACTTGAATAGAAAAAGATATTTTCACAAGGTAAGCTAGATTCAGAGTAGATATTACATAACGATTATAAATTGTGTATGGATTAAAATTATCATTGTCTCGCACTGAACCATGACCAAACACATAAAGCACTTACAAAATTGTATTATTTCCAAGGTAGCCACGAGCTAATTTGACAAGGTAATGAAGATAATCTTGGTCATCTCCATAGGAACCAAATTCGTTTTCAATCTGTCACAAATACACCATAAATGATTATTTTTTAATATAACATAGCTTTTTATCTCAAATGTTTTAAAATAATCTTCGGAGACAGCATTCGCATTGTTACCAGATTACACATACATGCCATAAAAGAAAACGGTGTGCCTCAGTTGATGTTCATTATCAAAAGGAATTAGGATTAAGAGGGTAGAAATATGTGTCAATTTTTTGTTTTTCCTCACAGACAAACTGATAAGGAAACAGGTCAAACTTGCATCATTCTCTGACTACAAACCTTTCATATATATCACAAAACAAGTCACTAAGGGAAGGTAAATCTAAGTGTAAGATAATAGTGAAAATGGAGGCACACGAGTATGAAAGTCAAGACAACAAAAGCACTTGAAAAATATCTATGTGATTCAGTTTGCTCCTAATCTCATGAAACTTAAAATTTTGGTAAAAAAATGTGTATTAGAACAGCATAACTGAAACCCTTGTCCCACGTAACATAATAATGCTTGAGGCAAGTGAGGTCAACAAAAGGAGAGTTGATTGAAATTGTCAACCTTCCTGTTTGATTACTAACTACAAAAATAGCATAGTTGATTGAAAATTAAACAATGTAATTCACCTGAACCATTATGATAGGGCCTCCATTGTCATAAAGGAGAGGAGCTACAAGTGTAAATAGAGTTCCCCACCAGCTCTCAACCTGTAAGAAGAGTTAATAATGGAAATATGTGCCAATCTTTATCTTTGTGAAACAATCAAAAGATGTGTAAAATGAAAGAAATATAGAACATTTATCATTTTAAACACTCTCAATCAAATCAATAAGTTTTTTCCTATAAATTTAATCAAACACTCTTCACACTTACATTTGTGAGGGCATTCTTTGCAAACAAAACTATCTTCTTGCCTAAACTTCATACAAAAATAAGGATGAAAGGTCTTGCTATTTTCAAAAATAGCACAGGTTTTCCTTGCTAGATATTCAAGCAAAACTTCCAAATGTTGCATAAAACAGAAATTGTAGAAATTATAGAATGAGAATCATATATCAAGTGATACATATGAAAGATCTAAACAGACATTGGCTAGCTTCTATTTCTTGAGGAATAATATTGAGGATAGCAAAAATATCACTTGAAAGAAGTATGAAATATGTGTATGGGAAATTTCTGCCAAGGGGATAGACTACATGGTCATTTCTGAAGTATTAGGCAATGATAAAAATAGGAATCAATTAGGCAATAACTGCAAAAGTGGTGGTCAATTTACATAAGTATTATTGTCAAATCATATTATGCATTTTAGTACAAAATGGTTATGGTGCATACTTCTTAGAATTATTGATCGTAACACTATCCTGAAATTAGGATAAAATGGTTAGCGAATCTGATTTATAAGGTTATGAAATGAAAATCTCAAGAAAATCGGAGAAAGGAAACACACCAGTTTAAGGAAAGCAGGATCTGATGACCTTAGTCTGAGAGGTGGTTCTTTTGCAAGTAGCCACGCAGGAAAACCTCCCAAATCCCATTCTGAAAGTATCCATAAAAGTTAGGTAAATAAATATTTAGCATATGCTGATAACAAATGGATCTACTAAAAATTGACCATAGCAATGGACATAAAGAGGAAATCAAATATTACAGCAATATGTGAGTTTTTAGAGTGAGAATTGGTGAGGGATTAAGACCTCAGATTTTCTTGTGTTGATGTGATAATTAAATATGTTAATATATTGATACACTAAATGCTAATGGGTATAGTTACCACTACTGGGTAGGGATTTACCACTACTCTACCACCTTACACACAAACTAGTTTGACAATTTTCACACAATCAAACATGTTGAATAGGAGAAGGACAATTTTTTTCAGCAACCTAATGTAACAAGCCAAAGCAAGATAACTTAAGATTTCATCTGATGACAAAAAACAGGTTTGAACTGTTAAGAGTACCATGGAGAAGCACAGTACAGGACAAAAATAACAACCAAGAATACCAGTGACAAAAAGTTATAAAAAAAAGAATAAAAAAAAGATCATTTACATGGATTTCCCCAATTTCTTTTTGGATCTTCTAGTGCCAGGATAATAGTGCCCTGAACTTGAAACAGAGAATTCCTAATATATAATATCTTTCCTTTTTTGCAAATTGTCTTGAACTCGATTCATGATTAGATTGCCTTACACTAGCTGATATCGGCTTATAACTGGCATTCAGATCAATTTAATGTCCACTGATTATACCTGTCACACGATCCTAGAGAAACTGAGGTTGAACTCTCGTGAAATATTTTTACACCTTGGTGTTTACTCAAAAATAAATGATTTAGCAAGACAAATTAAAGAAAATGCTCAATAGCAAGAACAATTTGATTGCAGTACTTCCAACATATCTATAACAAAATATATACAGATAGAGGGTCATAATTCTCAGCACCCTGGATTTTCCTAACCTGCACATATATACGGCCCTGGTCGGAGCATAACCAGTAAATCCAGCTTCTGACAGAGTTTTAGAAATGACACAATATCTGCGATACCCTTAAAAAGTAGTTGGCCTTTTTTAGGTTCGTGCAAATTCCACGGGACGTAAGTTTGAATGGTGTTCAAACCCAATGCCTTTGCCTTCAACAACCTATCTTCCCAGTACTGTGTTCATAGAAGGAAAGCGCAAACCAGGGAAATAGGAACCAGGTTATAGAAATTGTCCTAATAAGAATACTATTAATCAGGTATGAAGCATTTGATATCAGAAGATTTTTTGGTGCTGGAAATTGCCTGTGGTAAAACCTGATTTACAAGACTTCTAGAATTTATTTGGAACACCATTCCCAACCTCTTTCTTACAAAAAAAAAAAGAGAAACTGAAGAACCTAGATATGGAAAAAGAGAAACTGAAGAACTTCTGAACCTTCAAGTCGTTAGACTTCACCCAATTGCAAAACCTATAAAATCTAAGCCTCCCTTTCTTTCAAGGAGAATGAAGATGCAGGAATGTATTTACATGCATAAATTTGGCTATATATCACCTTACTTGTGAAATCATGGAGGAGAGAAAAAAATACGTTCAAAGATATGCATACAGTGTCGTTAAATTATAATGTTGAGAAAACATTCCTTTAAAGCACAACAATGTCAACACTGCAAAGACTCGACAATCAAATATAGTTAGCTTCCAACTTTAGAGAACTAAACACATGACACCTATGGAACTGGAAGACTTTATTTTTCATTTGACAGATGACTTACAATTTCCATATTAGAAAGTTTGAAATTTAAATGGTTGTTTCTTAATTTTTAGGATAATTCTTCTCATTTGAATCATTTTGATGGACAAATACCAATGAATTGTTGAGGACTTCTTCGTAACATTGTTTATACATGAAATTATTATGTGACTAAACTTCCTTTGTCAACAAATTCAATATGCAATGAGTTGAGATACGTATTTGCACAACAAAAATGGAAAAGGTGTTTAATAAAAATACCAGGATGGCTACATGGAATTCAGTAGAAACCAATAGTGCGTAGCTCAAAACAATAGCCACTATCCTCCAAACGCAAAAAGATTCCCTCACTAAATCAAACAATGTTCTCATTTTTCCAAAAGTTCGTCTAAAAATTTGTACTGGAGAACACATAGAACTATGCAGTACATGATTGAAAGAATACCTCAGGAAGAACCCGAAAATAGTGCAGGTCCCCGCCAATAATTTGGAAAGGCTTCTCATCCTTCCAGAACTTGTCATCTGCAATCTCAAACTTCTGGACATTAACCTAATTACCAGCAACAATAGAAAAGCAAATCAGACATTATGACAGAACATAAGGTTTAGACTAGGGAATAAATATTCTAAGTATGATCAGGAACCAAATTAACCCTGATTCGAACAACTTACAAGCAAGCAATATAATAATCAGGTTCTAGAAAACAGAGGATCAACAAAACTAATAAACATTCAGAAAGACAAATACTAATAACTGTTGTAACGGAATATGAGAGATAACATAAATAATAAAGAAATACACCTATTTAACGTCCACTAAAAGAAAGAATATTATTAAGAAGATCAGAACAGAGATCACATAATAACATACTAGATTTATGACACGAGTTTATATAACACTCGGTCCCCCGAAACCCTAACAAATACAGAATTGAGACTGAAAACGATGCTCTCAAAGCAAAAACTTCAGCTCTCTAAGGTGTTCGGTTACACCTTTAAATAAGCCTCAACTAGATCAACATCAATATCTTATCAAATACCTCCAAATTATTGTTACAATATTTTCCTATTTGTTTAATGATAACAAAAGATCGTATTTCCTTTTATGTTAATTTTATTTCCTTATATCAAGATTATACACCAAAATCTTCTTTTTGTTCAATTTATTTTTTTTCCACCAAACAACTCAACAATAACAATTGTAAAACTCAGCTGTTAGCACAATAATCGAATATTGACAGTTCCTCTGTCTATTTTCCAAACATAACATAATTGAGAAAATACATGAACAATGATCAGATTCTTTAACTAAATGCATATTACCTTTTTCCTTTTTCGCACCTTATCATCTAACAGAAGCTTCTCCTTCGGCACGAGCTGTTATAAATGCAGCATAATTATGATCCGTAGAGTTCAAATGAAGCAATTATATGTGGAATTCTGCTAAGAAATAAACAAAAATGAGATTGATCGGTAACGCTTACCTTGCTGGAGAGTCTGCTAGGAGAATGAGAGGTGAGAGAAGGGAGGGGAGAAAAGGCAAGGGAGAAAGTTCCAACTGCTACAATGGAGAGAAAGAAGAAGAAGAAGATTGCAGTAGTTGTTCTGATGCCTCTCCGTCTCGCCATGGCTAACGATCGATCGCCGGTAAAAATCGCCGGTTGGCCTCCTTTACTCTTTAAGTTCAGGCCAGCGCCGATCCTCATGTATTTTGAGAGGTTGCTAGCTGTAGCTGAAGCTGAATCTGAATCTTGTATTTGTTTTTATATTTAAAATTTAAAACGGTGATATAGAAAAATAATTTTAAAAATCGAATAAAATTCAATAAAAATTAAAAACTCATATAAAATCGTTTAATAAAATTACTATTATATACATTGAAACAAGATGCAACGAATTTGACATGACATGCACGTTGGAGGAAAAAAAAGTTGTTGAAAATGAGTTTTTCGTTCGCTGTAATTTCTAGTAACATCTTTATAAAATCATCATATTCCCTGTATTCCTCTTTCTCATCGCGAAATGAGCTCTTTCGAACTAAAATGCTATGAAATCACTTTAATGTTTTTACATTCGAGTCTCAATCCAACTTTCGCGAGGCAAAACAAAATTCTCATTGTTGAAAAATTGTATGTTCTTAAGGATGAAACACTAATTTATTCTTAGTATTGTAGTTTGTTTTTTTCATAATATTTAAATCATTGATTAGTTATGTTGTTGATTGTGTAGAAACTAAACAAGGAAATCGATAATAGGTATGAAATTAATGATTTGTTTTTTCCATTCAAGTTATTTTAATATGAACATGTTTATAGGTATGAAATTAATGATTTGTTTTTGTCATTCAAGTTATTTTAATATGAACATGTTTATAATGATTTATTTTTAGGTTAAAAGTTGTTATAATCATTTAAAATGTATAAATACGATTTTTAATGTTTGAAAATTGAAATATATATATATATATATATATCAAATTTTCATGTAAATTATCTCAAAGGGCTATGTAAAACGAATCATTGTTTCATGTAAAGGGGGTTTCACATTTTCATTTGAATTGCTTCACTATATTGTGAATGATTTAATTTTAGGTTAAAAGTTGTTATAGTCATTTAGAATGTTTGCCTATACGACTTTTAATGTTTGAAAATTAGAATTTATCATTGTTTTAAATTTCGTCGAAGAAGTGGCCTCAACGCGCCCACTACTTTGACTCCTTTTATGCAATTAGAAACTTCACATAACTTTATTGATTCCAACGCAATTTATCATTTTGGAGCTACGTAACAAACTACGCGAGCCTCCCAACGAAGCCAACAAAAATCATTTCCAAATAATCAAAATAAAAGGCAATTTCATTATGGTGGTATACCAGCCGCCTATTCTTCCACTTCCAATTCCAATCGAAGCATATAGATCCGTAAATGGATTTGTATGTCCTTTCTCGAAAGTATCTTTTTTTGGGAACATGGTTAACAATAAATTATTTAGTGAGCGATTCTTCATCCACAGATCCAGAAAATGCTCAAGTTTTCCATTCTTATATGAGGTCGGAAAGTAGGCGATCGACGCTAGTCTAGCGCACCGAAAAACCTCTATTCGTTTGAAAAAATTGTTTTGTCGCCTTTTCGGTGCACATGGGCGTCTAGGCTGTCAACTCGGGCACCCAACCCTTTTTTTTAATTTCTAACTAAAATAACTTCTAAATGCTACCTAGACCCTACCCACTAACCACTCTACCCTCTACCCTCTACCCTCTACCCTCTACCCTCTACCCTCTACCCTCTACCCTCTACCCTCTACCTCATGAATTGTCTACAATAACCCGAACCTGAATCTTGCCAGTGGGTCGTTACCTTTTTTTTATTATTATTATTATAATAATTATTATTATTATTATGTTATTTTATATTATGCCTATTTTGGTGATGTTTGGACAATAGAATTTATTTATTTTTAATTTTGGTGTATTGTTGTAGATTTGTAGTTTTGTTTGAAAATTTGGATCAAATTTTGTAATTATTGGAACGATTGAAATGTTGTTATTCTCATATTTGGAATTTTGGAATTAATCATTAACGGTTGTAATTGCATATTTAAATTGTTTGTTGCTACTTTCTACTTGATTTTTGTAACTAGTTAAAGTTTATTGTTAAATTTTAGTACTCCGTCTAGGCCCTGCCTAAACGTCTAGGCCCTACCTAAACGTCTAGGCGTTAGGCCCCAGTCGAGCGTTCGACTGACACCTAGCAAAATTTAGAACACTGGAATTTATACAACAATTTTTTTATGTAAATTGTTTGACATGGTATGATTCACTACTTCATGTAAAGAGATTGACACATTCATTTAGAGTGTTTTACACCTTCATTTGAAACACTTCATTCTATTGTTAATGATTTGATTTTAGGTCAACCATTGTAATAATTTTTTAGAATGATGGTTTATACGATTTTTAATGTTTGAAAATTGAAATAAATACAATAAATTGAACTACAATTGAAATTGCAAATTTTCATGTGAATCGCTTGACATGAACA